>NW_028261259.1:2758061-2990099 GCF_057802395.1 Ceratotherium simum simum
TAATAAAGTCTGGGTGGTACATGGCGAGTGCGGATGAATATGAAGGGAGACAAATGTGGATGTTACTGCAGAAGAGGCAAAGCCAATATGACAATCAACTGAATACAGAAGCTACTGGTGTGAGAAGAGACTACTGCAGTCCTTTCTTATCCAAGATAGGGACTGTGGAAAGAGGGTAGGTTTGAAAAGAGAAGACAACAAATTTGGCATTAGAAATGTTGGGTTTTACTTCTTTTTAAATTTTTTAAACCACTGTATTGAGAAATATGCACATACAAAAAGCTGTGCATATTTAATGTAACAACTTGATGAGTTAGAAATAAGTATACAACCAGAAACATCGGGTTTTAAATACTAGATCTGTGGAGAGATGATCACCAGGTAGTTGGAAATTCAAGTTTAAATATTAGGAAAGAATCACAATTAGAGAACAGATTTAGAGATATTTGCATGAGAAGTCCACTATTTCCCATGACAGACCTTCCCCTCACACATCCCTTCAAGCATCCCTTCAAGCATCCTCAAGCCTTCAAGTTAAACACTGAGTACCTCCTATATAACAGGTGTTGTGGTACTAGGACAGGTCCTGAAGCTACAAAAATGAATAAAACATAGTTTCTTATCTCTAGGAGTTTACATTCGAAGACCTCCAAAAGGTTTTTTTTTTTTTGGTCAGAATCTCATAATACGTTCAAGTATATCTGCTATTGCTTACAATGCTTTTCTTTCTACTTCTCTAAACTTTACTTACAAAATGGGATTTGTTTTATTCTCTAACTAACATCAAGAGGAAACAGCAATTTCTGACTAAAGAGTGAGTAGTGAGAAGGGTTACCCTAGATGATACCACACTTCTCCAACCTCAGTCTTACCGCCAGGTACAAAAGTATTCCCTTTTCCTGAAATGAATTTGCTACGGGTATTGTTAAGAAAATCAACAGTTCTCAATTTAGTCCTCAATGTTTTGGGTTTGCAATGTGCCAATAGCCCTATGCAAACTTGAAGGAATGGACCTTTCTACAGTTCTAGCACACTCCCTGCTTTCTGGATTCTGGAAATTTCCTTCTGCCATAACCCTTCTGTGAAGGAATGAGTTGATTCGGCAGGTCTGGGTTGTTCAAACCCTGAACATTCCCAAGAAAGGCATGTTTTCAGGATGGGCCCTTGGCTGGCTTCTTGGAATGTTCTGTCAGATAAGACTGTTTTTGCATGCCTGAGGCCTTGGGCCACAAAGTATTAGTTTGTCCAGAGGGTTTCCCCTAACATTGTGATTTATGGTAAACATCTGCTTTTTCTCTAAGGGGCTAGGGCTTGAATAACCGAGGTCAGTCATGCAGGTGCTATATGCCTACAGGACTGACCCCCAGTGAAAACCCTGGACACTCCAGCTTGAGAAAGCTTCCCTGCTTGGAAACACTCTGCACGTGCTGTCACACATGGCTGCTGGGTAACTGTCTCTCACATGACTCCACTGGGAGAGCACACTTGGAAGCTTGTGCCTGGTTTCCTCAGGACTTGCCCCATGTGCCTCTGCTGATTTTATCCTGTATCCTTTCACTATGATAAACCCTAAGTGTAAGTATAACAGCTTCTGAGTCCTGTGAGTCCTTCTAGTGAATCTCTGAGGCTAAGGGTGGTCATGGGGACCCCGATACATCTTCCTTCAAAGTCTGGGATTTCTCTTGTTTTCAGGAATTGTCTGAAATTTACTACTCTCTATTTACTTTTTCCAACACTTGGCAGACTTTAAAGCACCTGGTCAACCCCCACACATCACTTAATTGCAAAGTCTGACCTGGTCAATCATGACCAAGAGGCCACTGACACCATTTCAAGCAGAGGACTACATCTGACCTCTATATTTCGCCAGTCCATGTCACCCAAGCCAGCAATGGACATGGGCATGCCAGTCTTGGCTACTGCTTAAATGGCTGAGAAAGTGACAAGGGCACCTCACCATTTTATATCCGACCACAACTAAGCTGCCAGTAGGGTGGGGCATGACAGCTCCCAGCAATTTTCTGCTGCCAATCCTCCCCATCATCTCCCTCTCAGAAACCATACACAACTCTGCACAGACGTAATCTACCACATGGCTGCAGGAGACGAGCCTTTGTCCTTACCCTAGAGCAAGTCTCTTAGCTGCGATGTGGCTCCACCAGGGAGGCATGCCACAGACAACATCAGAAAATGATTTCAACGTTAAAAAATACACGTAAAGCAAATTCTCTATAAAAGTCACTCTCACTCACTCTGATATGCTTTCTTGAGTGAGAGAGAAAGAGCTGCAAGCATATTGGATGTCAAAAAATAAAAATAACCCACAGCCTTCCTTATAAGTATCAAGCATAAAAAATTGTTTATATTGTGGATTTTGCTAGCCATGTGCTTTGATGTTCTCTGGCTCCTGCCCCCACACCTCAAATCTGTGACCTATTACTTTATTTTCTAAGAAAAGGATTTGAGATTTCATTGCCCTAGAGAAGTGGGTCACACATGTGAAATGCTATGTAAATGATAAACACTAGTCTTAAAATGGCTCCGAGTCACAGCACTGGGTAATATGAAGTTAAATGTATTCCCTATTTTATCATTTCTTCAATGATAAACTGCATGTCTCAAATCTGTACAGAATGTACACTTGTACTGCACTGACCCCAGTGGTAACTAAGATAAAGGCTAAATCCCCACCTTGTGTAGGAGCTAACAGGCCAGTGAAAAATTTCTATCACGTATTAACATAGGGATTTTATGTTCTTGAGAAAATCTTAACATTTATTTACAAGTCTCCCAAATAGCTTCCCATCTATAAACCACAAGGAGCACTTAACATGTTTGGTTGAAGACCAGCAAAAGACTCAGAAATAGCGGGATAGAATGTAACGGAGCCGGCTGGCTCTCCTTTCTCTCATTAAAAGAAACATTTATTTCTCTGTGTGTGTGTGTTTGTATATGCACGTTTTTTAAAATAAAAGGAGCATTTCAATTTTGTAGACATGTCTTCTATAAGTGCTGATGCTGTTCTTATTACATAAATGTTAACTGCTTGGAATCCCAGGCACACACTCAAGTTCATTCCCTTTCTCCTCAGGCAGTTTCCATCATCCACAGCATTTTCATTTTAACAGTCCTCATTACTGGTATCATTTAATACTTGAGAGTTTGCTCAAGTCTACATCAATCTTGCTGATCCTGCAAACACTTACGCTGTTGACACAACACAATCTGAATCCATAGCTACTAAATGTAAAAAACTGAGAACTATTCCTTCACCCGACACATCACCAAGTACTAAGAACAACTCTGTCAGTCACTTGTCCCGTCACGGAGACACAGCGCTGGAGAGACGTCAAGCACAGGGCCTTTCACCAGACCCCACTCCCTTCAATATGGTGCCGTCTCATCTATCTCCCTGCCTCCCATAGGTACTGCAGCTTCTCAAAGACATTTGACACCTTAAGCTTACCCACTTTGAAGAGGAAAATGTTTACCTGGAAAACACCTTGTTAGACATATCTGGCTCATACTCCCTCACTAAAAAAGAGCCCTTTACCACAAGTAAATCTTAACTAACCAGAGACGGAGAATCTTCGCCCTCGGAAAAAGCAATAAAAACCCCTTCAGAATAAAATTTCTTCTTCAATTAAGCTTTAAATGTCTTTGAATGAGTCTAAATCAAGAAATAAAATCTCTCTTTACCTGATTGGAAAACCTCATGCTCACGTTACGTTGATTCTGTAGTGGGATATAGCGCTGAACAGGATCAATGTCTTTAGGACTGATTAATTCATCAGCTGAAAAAAAAAGAAGGGAAATGACATTATCAAAAACGCATCTGTACAACACCATAAACCAACCAGACCTAATATATATCTATAGAACATTCCATTCAATAAGAGCAGAATATATATCCTTCTCAATGCAAATGGAATGTCTTCCATATGCTAGGCCATAGAACAAGTTTCAATAAATTTAAAAGGACTAAAATCATACAACGTATGTTCTCTGACCACAACAGAATGAAATTAGAAATCAATAACAGGAAGAAGTTTTAGAAATTCACAAATACATAGAAATTAAACAACGTAATCCTAAATAACCAATGGGTCAAAGAAGAACCAAAAGGGAAATTAGAAAATACTTTCTAATGTACTTTCTGATGAGATGATTAAAATAATGAAGACATAACATAACTTATGGGATATAGGTAAAGCAATGCTCAGAGGGAAATTTGTATCTGTAAATGCTTATATTAAAACAGAAGAAAAACCTCAAACCAATAACCTCTTCTTCCACGTTAAGACAGCAGATGAAAAAGAGCAAACTAAGTCAAAATCAAGCAGAAGCAAGGAAATAATAAAGAATAGAGTGCAAATTAATGAAATAGAGTATAAAAAAACAATAAAGAATATAAATTAAACCAAAAGAAGATTCTTGAAAAGCTCAAAAGTTGACAAACCCTTAGCTAGACTGACCAAGAAAAAAAGAAGACAAATTACTAAATCAGGAATGAAAGAAGGAACATTACTACCAACTTTAAGGATTATAAGAGAATACTATGAACAGATGTACACCCAGAATTTAGATAACCCAGACGATATAGACAAATTCCTAGAAATACACATATTACCAAAACTGACTCAAGAAAAAACAGAAAATCTGAACAGATTTGTAACAAGTGACTGAAACTTCCCACAAAAAAAAAGCTCAGAACATATGGCTTCACTGCTGAAGTCTACCACACAGTTAAAGAAGAACTAAAACCAACCTTTCACCAACTTTTCCAAAAAATAGTAGGGAGAACACTTTCCAACTCATTCTAAGAGGCTGGTATTACCCAAATACCAAAACCAAAGACACCACAAGAAAAGAAAATTACAAACCCAAATCTCTTCTGAATATAGACACAAAAATCCTCAATGAAAATACCAGCAAACCAAAGCCAGTAACATTTTAGGATTACACACCATGACCAAGTGAGATTTATCCCACAAATGCAAGGATAGCTTAACATCCCAAATCAATACTTGCAATACACCATTTCAATAGAATAAAGGACAAAAAACTACATGATCATCTCAGTAGACACAGAAAACACATTTGACAAAATTCAACATCCTTTCTTAATAAAAAGCATTCAACAAACTAGGGATAGAAGGGAACTTCCTCAACCTGATAAAGGGCATCTATGAAAAACTGATGGCTAATATCATACTCATGATCAAAGAGTGAATGTCCCAAAGATTAGGAACAAGACAATGATGTCCGCTCTTGTCACTTCTATTCAACATTGTAATGGAGGTTCTAGCCAGAGAAATTAGGCAAGAAAAAGTAATAAAAGGCATCCAGATTGAAAAGAAGAAGTTACAGTAATTAAGACAATGTGGTACTGGCATGAAGATAAGACACACAGATCAACAGAATAGAATCGAGAGTCTAGAAATAAACCCTTACATTTACAGTCAATTGATTTTTGACAAGGGTGCCAAAACAATTCAAGAGGGAAAAGAATAAGGTTTTTTTCCCCACAAATTGTGCTGGGACAACTGGACATCCAAATGCAAAAGAATGAAGTTGGACCTTCATTCCTCACACCATCTACAAAAATAAACGGAAAATAGATCAAAAAGTTAAACGTAAGAGCTAAAATTATAAAACTGTTAGAAGAAAATATGCATAAATCTTTGTGACTTTGAATTAGACAAAACTATGACACCAAACCATAAATGACAGAAAAAATGAGATAAATTGGATTTTGTCCAAATTATAACCTTTTGTGCCTCAAAGGACACCATCAAGAAAGCAGAATGTTAGCCCACAGAATGGAAGAGAGTATTCGCAAATCATATATCTTGTAAGGAACTTGTACCTTGAATATGTAAAGAACTCTTAAAACTCAATAATAAAAAGACAACCTAATTTAAAAATGGCCACAGTACCTGAATAGACATATCTGAATAGACATTTCTCCAAAGATTTACAAATTACCAATAAGCACATGAAAAGATGCTCAACATTAGTCATTTGCAAAATGCTTATCAAAACCACAATGAGATACCACTTCACATCCATTAGGATGGCTATAATCAAAACAGACAAGAAGAAGGGTTGGAGAGAATGTAGAGAAATTGGAACCCTCATACATTGCTGGTTGGAATGCAAAATCGTTTAGCCACTTTGGAAAACAGTCTGGAATTGCTCAAAATGTTAAACACAGAGTTACAATATGACTCACCCCTAGGTATAGACCATACATTTCACCTATTTAAAGTTTACAATTCAGTGGTTTTCCACCCCTAGGTATATCCAAGAAACCTAAAAACATGTCATTTTATGAATGAAACAATGTCAAACAATAATTTGTACATGAAAGTTCATAGCAGTATTACTCATAACAGCAAAAACGTGGAAACAACCCAAATGTCTATCTCCTGAGGAATGGATAAATAAATCAGATGTGGTATATACATACAATGGAATGTTATTCCACCACAAAAAGTAATGAGGTGTTGATTGATACATGGATGAACCTTGCAAACAGTGAAAAAAGTGAAAATAGCCAGTCACAAAAGGCCCCACATTATGAGTCAAGGTACATGAAATGTCCAGAACAGGAAAATCTATAGAAAATAGAAAGTAGATTAATGACTGTCTAGTGCTGGGGTGGGGAGTCAGCCTTGGTGGTCTAGTGGTTAAGATCAGGCGCTCTTCCACTGTCGCCCAGGTTCGTTTCCTGATCAGGAACCACACGACCCATCTGTTGGTTGTGACACTGTGGCGGCTGGGTGTTGCTGTGATGCTGAAAGTTATGCCATTGGTATTTCAAATATCAGCAGGGTCGCCCATGGTGAAGAGGTTTCAGCAGAGCTTCCAGGCTAAGACAGACTAGGAAGGAGAACCCGGCCACCCACTTCCAAAAAATCTGGCCACGAAAACACCATGAATAGCAGCAGAACATTGTCTGATATAGCCAGGATGCTGGGGGGAACGGGGGAAGGGTGAAGTGATTGGGGGGAAGTGGGGGGTGACTGCTAAAGGGTATGAGGTTTTTTGGGGGATGATGAAAATTAAATTAATTAACTGTTTGTAGTGACAGTTGCACAATTCTCTGTGAATATACTAAAAACCACCGAATTGTAAACTTTAAATAAGTGAAATGTATGGTGTGTAAATTATACCTCAATAAAGCTGTTCTAAAAATAATGCATTTGCATTCTCAAGGAAGGAAATCATTTCATTAAGGGGAGTCAAAGTGTCTGCTGATGCTAAATTCTACAATAGTCTTCTGAGATGGGGCGTTTTTTCTGGGGCACTGACCAGCATGACGGTAATGTCTCCAACTGCTGCTATACTGTAAACACGGAAGCTCTTTTCATGTGGTAGTCCCTTGTGGCAACTTTTGATAAAATCCAAGGATACAACAAGGAACGCCACTTAGATTTTTGGGAGGGGAGGTTGAGAAGAAGGTACTAAGTCAGTGGTTCTTTGCTGTCTTCTGCTCTAACACACCTGAAAGGCCCATCAGCACCTGAGACTCACTGAGGCAGGGATTCTCCCTGGGCCTGGAAGAAACTAAGCTGGGGAGGAGAGAGTCGGTGGTGGGAAACCACAACTCAAATGTAATTCTGCATAATCTCGTCAGAGGACAAGTTGGCAGTATTACCCAAATTTACAGCAAGCATACTCTGACCCAGCATTTGCACATCTATCATGTTATCTTATTATGCTCAGACATGTGAAACATAATTAAATAATAACATCGAAAAAGGAATCCAACTATTCTAAAGTGAGTCAGCACACTTCTTTATTTTTACCGCACTTAAGTTATGAAATTGTGCTCATTTCACTCTTGATCTTCAATTCTATATTGATCACATAAAAACGACACCATGCTGAGTTTTGTATAAATTCACCCACGTATAATATTTACTAAAAAAAAAGAAAAAAATTACACCACATTTTCCATAGCTTTTTAGGTACTGCTTTTAGACAGTGAATAATTCTGAAAAACAGAACAGGGAGTTAACCACAAAAATGCTTATAAATTTCTTTGCAGTTTTGGGAATGTTTCTCATTATATTTCTATTTGAGGGTAACTTCAGGGCACATGTGCAATGTTATCCAACAGGCAAAATCGCCAAAGGTGTTTATAGTAACACTTGGAAGATGTGTTTAATAATAATAAAAGTGATATTAAAAATAGAATAACAAAAAAAGGAGGAGCAGCCACAGAAGCCACCAGAGCCACTGCTGCCTCTGCAACAGCAGCCCTAGCAACACTCACACAGAACTGACTACATCCCTGGCAGTATGTCACATGTATTAATTCATTAATCGTCACAACAACTTTATCATTTTACAGATGATGAAATGGAGGCACTGAGTGGTTAAGGAACTTGCACACGGCTGGTAAATGACAGAGCTTAGATTCCAACACAGGCAGTCTCTCTCTGGAGTCGGGGTTCTAAACCACATACAATTCTGTCCTTTGAGAACACTGACATTCTATACAATACAGATGGAAGAGACACCAGGAGGAAGAAACAATAAACAAACAATTTAGACCTTGATATGTTATACTTTCCTACCCAAATCAGGGAGCATATTACAGAACATTCTCTCTCTGAAAAAAAATATACTTTTGCAAAATTTAAAACAAACCAATACAGGCTTAATTATGGCAAATTCAACATATAATTCCAATTTATTACTATCATTTTAGCTCATGATGCAAGGTTGACCATGACAGTCTAGATAGCAGCAAATTATTTCCCTATCTCATTTGTCTGATCATTGAGATGTGGAAAAATTTCCACTACCAACAAGCATTTTACATAATTGATGTTTCACTGTCATTCTATAGAAATGAAATTCTATCTTTATTATTTTGTTATTTATAAATGATGACAGATAAATTAAGAAATCTTTATATCCTTGGAAAGCATAAATGCTAACGTATCAAAATTGATATGAATCAAATACTTAACCAAGTCTTTTGAAAGTTTATTTCTTTGTACTTCCTTCTTATTTCTCTCTTTGTACTGCACCTGCGTATCTAGCTTGATGTTCCCACTTATACCATGTGCTTGTCTATGTCTCCACGGGCTGTATGCTTCTTACTCACAGCTGTACCCCACTACCTAGCACAGCATCTGGCATACAGTAGGTACTCAAGAGACTTATTAACCAAAATAATAAATTGGTGAGTTAACAAATTTGGAAACATTAATTGCCATAATCATTACTTTAATTTCCATAGAGGTAAAAGTGACAGGTATTTTAAAAGGTCAAGTTAACAGACATACATTTTTTTCACTGCACTGATTTTTATCATTCAGGAGGCAAAAATGGAGCTCCTCATTGTGCTAATTCCGTGACACCAGCTTTCTGGTGAAGTGTGAGAAGCCTGAAAGAACTTACACCCAACCAACTACAGAATTGTTAAAGGGAAAATGAGACAACAGGAGAAAAGAGCAATTGGCTTTCTACATTTCACAATACAGTACCAAAGCTCACAGAAAATCAAGCATTTCTATAAATAGGAATAGCTGTCTTTAAATCCTTAGAAGACAGATTAGGTTCATTAATATTTGCACTTTTTTATGCATAGAAAGGCTTATAAATCATACCCTGGGTTTACCTCTAACAATAATTATTGAGGGTAAAAAGAAAATATTAAGGAGAATTTTTGTTTCTTTAATGAAATGACAATTTAAAGGAAATTTAACAGAGTAATTTTTTATCATGACACCAAAATTACATAGGACACACTAAAACAGGCTCAGCAGCTAATTTATGGAGTAAAATTCTGTGCTGCAAAGCCTGGTTGATTCTCAGGGGCAGGGACACATATTAGTAACACATGTATTAAGAAATGAGCTATGAAGAAAAAGAAAATGTAGATCTTCAACCGAATACATTATACCAAAAAATTTCAAATGTATAATATATGTTTTTAACTCAATTGATTAACAGTGATGAACTTTCAAAGATTAAATGTTAAATTCTATGGCAAAAAGTTAAATAGAAAAACAATGAAACACCTGAATATATAAAGACTTTAAATTTCATTCATCAAAAAACAGAACAAGCAAAGTTTAGAGGCAAACAAACTAGGAAAATGTCAGAGAGGTTTAGTATACCTAACATATGAAACATTTATGTAGACTGATAAGAAAAATCGTAAAACCAAGGTTAAATGCGCAAAGCAGATATCCAGACAATTCACAGAGGATACAGAAATGACTAAGAAATATGTTTTTAACAATCAGCATGTAAATGAAAACAGGATACAAATTAATTCTTATTAGGTCACCAAAGTTTTTATTTTTAATAAGCATATTTACTGCCACAAAGGTTACAGGTGACACAAGCACCTCGAAGACTCCTGAATAAATCAATCAAGTCTCTGTCAGTCCCGGGCTGGGTGACCTCGGGCGAGGTGCTGAGCTCTTCGGAGCTTCAGTTATGACACAGAGTACCCATCTCATAGAGGAGTTAGGAGGATTACTTAGGACATTATTTGCAAAGGGTAGAGCACAGAATCTGACACATTTTAAGGCAGGTATTATTATTAGCATTTCTGGGAAATAGTTTGACAATATGTATGCAGTCTTCTCGAACTCTAGGCATCACTGCTTTCATATTCAACGTCACTAAGATATTTGAGGGTGGGATCATAAATTTTTTATACAAGTTTTCTAGCCCTAGTAGCAATTCAACTAAAAATTTCAGTTTTAAGAAAGCTAGTCATTTATACAATAAGCTAAAAGAAGAAAATCTTCCTACGTGAAGCTTTTCAAGTAATACTGTATTACATGTGCTCTCAAGATGTTTATAATGCCCACTGCACAGAAATCCCATTATAGGTCACTATCAATCACAAGGATACCATGAAAAGGATAACAAAAGTGCTCAGAAATTGATGTCTTTCTGCTTGAAGTTTCCTGAAGTGTAACAGATGGGAAATCTTTCAGCAACCACAATTTATAAATATATCTGTACTCTTATCTATTCATTTTACCTTTACTGATCAGTAACAAAACACGTGCTATACTGAGCAATAAAATTAAGTCAACTGCATTTGAAGTCAACGGACCAATGAAAATCAAGACCTCAGCTTCGTATGACCTCATGCACACTAGGGGTGTGATCACTGATTTACTTTAACTTTTAAAAGCATTAAATTTCCAGGCTTAATAAGTGGCTTTTATATTTGAGGTCAATTGGGCAAGAAATATCATGAATGAAATCAAATGCAAATGGACTTATCTTAGTTACAAACACTGGAATTAGGAAGCAGTATATCAGAATAACTAGGCTGCCCTCAGAGGACAGAAATATTTCCCAGATTGTCACATTCCTTTCTTGCTGTAGAGCTACTGGATATCACAGCGACTAGCACAGAGCAGGCCTCTACAAATAGTAGCTGAATCATCAAGCAGATGAATGGTTATGGAGCAACTAGGCAAGCATTCTCTTCCTGTGATGTTTTGTGGCAATGGGAGTACTAGCAGGGAGGGCCCAGGAGCATCCTGAGTTGCCTGGTTAACAAGAACTAGGCAACATATTTTCACAAAACTATATCCTAAATGGTGGCTGAGAGAGGGAGGGAGGGTAGAAGGGCAGGAAGTAGAAGAACCATTTAAGTATGTAGTTGTCCCACAGTCAATGCTTTATGTATATTTCCTCATCAGTTAATCTTCCTGACATAAAAATAAAGAAACTGATGATCACAGAAGGCAAGAAAATTCTTCAAGTCATATAAATAGTAAGTAGTAGAACTTATATGCAAACCGTGAACTGCCTAGTTCCTAAGTTTGTGATCCCAAAACTCTTGATCTTTCCACTACAGTCAAAGAAAAACATGAAGAAAAGGAAAAAAGGAAGAGAAACTAGGGGAGAAGAAGTGGAGGGAAAAGATGATAATGTCAGAGAAATAATCTATACCACGTGGCTACAAGTTTGCTAGGTATTAATACTCATTTAAAATATAGTCTAGTGGAAAATAAATTGAGTTTGAAACAATGACTTACCAAAGAACTTTAGGTACCCAAGCAATTAAGTTGGGAACTTTATATGTACATAACACTTTGGATATTTTAAAGTACTTTTATATCCATTTTATCACTTTAAAAGTCTCTGAATAAAACTTCCAGGAAATTAAATAACATTCATGCCAAAAAGAAAAAAAGTCTTCACAAAACTCAAGAAAATTTTCATTCACCTGAATATCTTGGGAGTTTGTGTATATTGGAGAGAAAGGTGTACTTATTAAAATTACTCAATAATTCAAGCTTAATCAAAGAACATGACTGACTTTAACTCCTGATGTTTACTAATAATGCTTTCATAATGTTTTCAAAGTATCCATTCTAAAAAAATCCTTCTATTCGCCTGTCTTAAGGTATACAGTATATAAAGCTCTAATCTTTAACGATTTGGGATCTTACAGTAGGACCTACATGAAGGTCATCACTGTCAGTGTCCTACCTACAGAGAAAGGAAAGTCAGTTGCATGTATATTGAAAAGACAAGATAAAATCTAGAAGTCAGATATTTTTTAAAGCTAAACAACTGATATGTTAGTTTCTCTTTTTAGAAAATACTAAGAAAACATATTAAAGTTAAGTAATGGCTTTGGGAAAGTTTTAGAGTAAAGTTATCATTAACCTTATGTTATCTTATATTTCCCTACTTTTCTTAACCTCAAAAAAGAAATACAATCCAAAGAACTTTTATGTGATAAATACTTTTACAGTTATTTTTGCAAAGAACTCAAAAAGTACACTGCTTTCTACAGACTGATCATCTCTTACATGGATAGTTTCTAAACTTCCAAATTTAAATAACAATTGTAGGTATAACAAATGATCACTTTATTCTAAGACAAGACAAATGTATCTTAAAATATGTCTCTGGTTTAAAATAAACATGTTTATAATTTATTTACCCATTTTATAGCAAACACTGATAATTCTAAAAGTCTAAATTTTCTAAAGAAAAAAAAAGAAATACTGTAATAATTAACTATTTTCTAAGAACACAGTGGGTAGGTCAAGCCTTCGGCCAGGAAACAGCATATTGAGTCTTTTTGCTCTAACAGTGGAATACAAGTCACATAGTTTTGTTGTATAATTATTCACTAAGGCACACACAGAACAAAATATTCTTAGTGGATTTCACTGGATACAAACTGGCCTGAATTAGTAAAAGTCATATATTCCAGAATATTTTTAAAGATTTACTGTTCTATTATTTTCACGTAACTCCAATCAATTAACTGTCCATAAAATGTTGTCAAGCAGATATCCAACTGAGGCTTCTTTAATGAATAAATAAGCCTTTGTTGGTAAATGTGGCATCTAGAATGCTGATTAACGTCCACAGAAGTGTGTTGGTTCTTGGGACAAGTATACAATAGTTAAGAGTGAGTTGTCAACCAGAAGACACACAGCTAGGTCAGAGTGCTAAAGAATATGCAGCATCTCTTTCTCAGGGAAGACAAGCATGTTGTTTCCTAGTTTGCAACACACCTTCTGCATGTTCTCTACCGCCTTTGTAGAAGCTCAGCAGGGAAGAAGAGAAACTGACTCTTTCTTTGAAGGCTCTTTCTTCTTTTTCATCGTGAAACAGATCAAGGCATGACCTACACTATTTCTGTTCACTCTGGTCTTAAGATAAGAAAATGGTATCTAAACTCAAAATCTGTCTACACTGAATACATTAATTTTGGAGTAAAGAAGGTCCAATGCTTTTTTACTGATTGATATTGTTTTCAATTTTCTTTCTTTTTTTTTAAAGCTCAATTTGCTTATGTAGAGTATAGTCAATTCTGCATTCCCAATTCACTAGGCTTCCCAATTTTATCCACAGGCTTTGCTCAAATAGCACTTTTTCTCACTGTATCAACCTCAGGCTGAATATATAGCAAGCAGCAGAATGAAGAAGGTTTAGATCTCAAATCCCATATCCCAGGCACCAGTTTTCAGCCTCTGAATCACAGAAAAACTTTCTTATGCTCGTTTGTAATTTCCAAGTATAGTACTTAGGATTCTGATGTTAAAATTCTTGTCCTAAGGTAGGTTAGCTACTCCTCTACTATAATATGTTTTATTTAGCCGTGAGTATCAACAAGGCTTCTTCATATTCATGTTAGTGAGAAGGAAATAACATTCTACCCAGAGATAACCTTACCAACTAGGCTTGATTCTAAGAACACTACTTCATCTATATATATTTGTCTGTTGGAAAATCTAAATGCAAAACCTGTATAAATAATATTAACTCCTTATTAAAAAGCTGTCCTTTTAAAGGAAGAAAATTTTTCTACAGGTTTTAAAATTAGGATTAAGTTTATATGGAGACCCAGAAAATACAGTTAGGAAAAGAGCAAACTGGAAACAGCATTAAGTTAATTTTCTCTTCTTTGGTTAGCTTCTATTTGCCCTTATATATCATCTGTGTAAAGCTTGAATTGGAAATCTGGACTTTGAAACATTCTTCCCTAATGGAATGGAAAAAAAAAGAAACCAAAGACAATTACTCCTACAGCACAAATTTAGCATTTATGCAGTAGTACTGGGGACAACAAAGACAACAACAGTATTTCACATAGCAAGCAGTTCTTTTAGTGCAGGTACAATATTCACAATCAGCCTGTTTCATAATCTTTTTGCCATAAAGGAATTCTGCCTCTAATAAGATAGCCTTTTTGATGGAAATGCTAATAATATTTTAAATTTTAGCAAGGAATCGCACAGGAAGAGGCATAATAGTTCTTTGTGTTCGTTAAATTAGCCTTCATTTCAATGTGTCCAAAGAGTACTTTTATTCAGCTGAAGTTTTAGGAAAAGCTAAAGAATAATTCTTCAAAGAATTATGAATAATGTTCCCGTTAAGCCTCTAGCAAACTGAGTAAATTGCTAATGTGTATTTACCGGAAAGAAGAAAACTCTGGGATAACCAATTCCTTTTGGCAAGTGGTTTACTAAAGCTATGACCAAACATGATTGCTATATTAAATCAGAATTTTATTACCTTATATAAAAGTAACTCAAAGTTCCCATAGGCTTCTGTTAGAAACCTATCCACTAAGCTGAATGCAGCCCTCTAAATGATAATGGTACCCACACTATCTGACTTTCTTCCCAGAAACCGTCCATCATCATTCAGTGAAACAGACATATTAATATACCTTTACATACCAAGAAACTCCCCCAAGACCTCTTAGCAGCATGAAACGCCAGGCAAACACAAGAAAAATGTCTGCAAAGACCTACTTCTTTTTTTTTTTTTTTTTGGTGAGGAAGATTAGCCCTGAGCTAACATCTGTTGCCAATCCTCCTCGTTTTGCTGAGGAAGATTGGCCCTGGGCTAACATCCATGCCCATCTTCCTCTACTTTATATGTGGGATGCCTGTCACAGCATGGCTTGATGAGCAGTGAGTAGGTCCACACCTGGGATCCAAACCTGCAAACCCCAGGCCACCGAAGAGGAGTGTGTGAACTTAACCACTAATACACTGGGCCAGCCCCTGACATACTTATTTCTAACGACTTGATAACAAGAGATAAAATTGTTCCCAACCTTCTCCACTTACCCAGGAGTTTTGCGATGATATAAAGGGCTTGTTCCCAAAGAAACAGTTTTCCATCACGGCCACAGTTGCTAGGAAATCGCTTCTGACTACCAGGGTTTCTTTTTTCAGATTCTACAAAATCAGCTGGCACATAGTAGTGCTTTGGTACAACAGGATAACCTATGGAGTTTAAAAATAAATATTTAAAATATAACAAATCAGTGTCCTTTCCAAATTTTCTCTTCAAGAAATTGCAATAACTAGAAAGGAGAGAGAAAGGTTGTAGAGGAGGTAACAGATTTGATAGACTACAGAAAATTGGATATTTTGGCTCCTTTCAGAAATTGCAAGTGCAAAATGTGGAAAAAGCTTCTTGAGTTTAAAACACTAATTTGACAGCATATGTTATGCTTTAGCCAACAATGTTAACATAATCTCCTTTAACAACATTTAATTGTAACACCTTTAAATGAATCAACAAATATACAGTACACAAATATTTAGAGCCATTGAAGAAGCTACCTTTAATAGGATTAGTCTATGGAAGTTTTACAAATGAGATACTGTATAATCTTAAATGAAGAATTATAACCCTGAGCCATTGCTTAGAGGGAAGAAATCCTCATTTTAATCATTAAACCCATTATCTACCATTCAATATCACTGAAGAGAAAAAATCCATCTTACCCTGTGAGCAAACTGTTTAAAAATATTCCTTGGTAGAAACTAAAAATTATTATTTAAAGACTAGAATCTCTGTGGATGATGTAAAGGGGGAAAAAAACCCAATTCCAGTAGAGTGCTACAGAAGACTTTTTGCAATATCAGCCCATAGTAAACTTAATTTCCCTCATTTCCCTAAAATTTGCTTCCTTCTTCATGCATCAATCAATCACGATATTTGTGTCTAGAACTAGTAAAAAGGTCTATGATTCACAGGGAGTAGTTTGAACACCACTCTCTGAACGTGATGAAGCCTAAAGTGTGGTCCACTCAACCACCACCTCAAGGCGTCAGTGATTTACCACTGAGTACTAAAAGACCTCATTCAAGGGATTTTAAATATCATATGCATTACCACACGCATTACATTATTTCTCACATTGCACAAGTAATTATTTGGAGCATAAAGACATAAATAAATTAATTAATTTTTATTTCAAATTCAATGTTTATCCATAAACATTTCACTACTTTAACATTACAAGTATTTTAAAGGGTGAGCACATACTGTGAAGTATTTAGGGTACTTGTGGAAAACCCTAAAGAATATCACAAACTTCATGTGAGACAGGAACAGGGCTCAGTGCTGTAACCGCCAGTTCATGCATTTGTGCCCATAAGCCATCCATTTTTTACCAAGAAATCATATATATATATATTTTTTTGTGAGGAAGATCGGCCCTGAGCTAACATCTGCCAATCCTCCTCTTTTTTTTGCTGAGGAAGACTGGCCCTGGGCTACCATCCGTGCCCATCTTCCTCCACTTTATATGGGACGCCGCCACAGCATGGCTTGACAAGCAGTGTGTCGGTGCACGCCTGGGATCCGAACCGGTGAGCCTCCGGCCGCCGCAGTGGAGCGCACACACTTAACCGCTTGCGCCGCTGGGCCAGCCCCAACAAATCATAATTTTTAACTTCCAGATAAATATGTTTTCAAAGCTGTTCACTTATGAGAACATATTCTCATTTTATTAATACTTCCAAACCCCAAAGATATTTGGAACTTCTCCTTTGGAATTCCTTTGATAACTAGTTTTCTAGTCATACAGAAAAATCAGTTATGTTCTTTTATGGGCCCTGACAGTGTTTAACTGCAACCAACACACTACTCATAAGATGGGGCCTTTTGACCATTTCTAAAATATTAAACCCATCCTCAAAGGATGACATTTTAGCATCACAGCAGACATTCAAAATAACATGCTAAAAGCCCTAGAAGCAACTCCAAAGAGGAGGCCAGAATGTTCTTGACAATGGTAGTACCTTTAGGCTAGGACAGAGCCTCTAGCTGGCCCTCTGGAGGGGGCAGCAGTCACCTGAACATACCATTTCTGGTGACCTGAATACAAATCAGTCATTTTATATTATTGCCGCACTACACAGAGTGGAGTTACACAGTAGATAACAGATGAAGAACCTGGGCCTAGCCAATGAACTATTTTCCAATTACTATAGCCATGACGACCTAAATTCGTCTTCATCCTTGTATTGCCTAATGAACTCCTTTTATAAAAACAAATTTATTATAGCAAATTAATAAATTATTCTTTCTAATTCATTCAAGATCTCATTCATTTTTTTCAATTTAAATAAACTGTTCTGTTTAAAAAGCAATCATTTACGCATTTCAAAGGAATGTGAAGGAAATATCAGGAGGAAGAATTTCTTGAAAAACAAGCCAACTATACCGTCTGTGGTCTGACGAAGTACTGGAGTCAGAAGGTCCTGATATTCCTTTACTTGGCTGGGATTGCCTCTAAAAACTCCTAAAATGTAAAATATAAAATCCAACAGCATCTGAGCTCAACAAGCACCACAGAAATTTTACCTTAGGAAAATCTATTAGCCCGGTTATAATTATTTTGGTAATTTTCTACATAAATGATAAAAATAAAATTGAAAAAGGTAATGCAAACGTGTGTGATATTTTTTTCAGGAAATTGATTTTAGAAGGTCATGTTAGCATTTAGAATCGAAAACAGAATTTTAATTGAAATATCTCTATTTATATGTGTAAATATTATAGATATTCACAATGTTACGAATTATGGTATTCGTGATTTCTATTCATAAAAAAACTTCTTTGCAAATATGAAAATATGTTTGCATCATTTTTTAAATAAAGTATTTCTTTAATTCTTTAAATTCTTTTACAGAAAATGATTTAATATTCACTCAGAAAGCAGAAGAGTAGCATACACAAATGCAGAGCAGTTAACATCACTGTGTGCAGTCTATTTTGCTAGCTGAAAGGAGTCATATTTCATTTTTCTCTTCTTTAAACCACTTATATCCTATAGCTTAAATTTCAGGAGGAAAGCTCACTTACCATCAATCATCATGTAAAGGAAAAATATGGGAAATTCACATTCAATGCCATCAAATAGCTAAAACAGAAAATAAAATATTAAAAATTTCACTAAATTAATTAGAAAATTATATTAATTAGAATAATTATAGTTAGGATGTACATAAAAGATTCATTTATAGTAATAACAAAATTGGACTGATTTATAAGTAGTTTCATTGTTCTTTTTTAAAAATTTTTCTCAGAACTCTTATTATTCAAACGCTCATTCATTTAATCCATCACACACAGTAGTCATTCATTCAATAAGCATTTACGAAGTACTCAGCAATGCCTGGCACCAACTAGACAGAGGGCTGTGAAGACAAAAAGACAGAGAAGCTGCCCTCAAGAGCTCACAGCCTAGGGGAGAGGCAGGCATGTAAACGAACAACTGTAGCACCCGATGAAATCTATATACGTGATATACCAGAAACACAGGGAATGAAAGACCCACGTCTGCCTAGGGGGTCAGGGAAGGGCGTATAGGAAAAGAGATGCTTCAGCTAATGCTTGATGGATTTCTCCAGGGAGATGAGCTAAGGGAACTCCACACAGAGAAACAAAAGTATGAACTACA
Organism: Ceratotherium simum simum; assembly: GCF_057802395.1. Taxonomy (NCBI): domain Eukaryota; kingdom Metazoa; phylum Chordata; class Mammalia; order Perissodactyla; family Rhinocerotidae; genus Ceratotherium; species Ceratotherium simum. The sequence goes on from NW_028261259.1 coordinate 2,777,296, forward strand.
GATGCATGGAAGCACAAAGTTTCTTAAAGAAACTACCAGCAATTCAGTATTTCTGGAACAAGCAGGGAAGAAAGAGTGAAAGCTGAAGCCCAACAGGTGGGCCAGGCCAGCCAGATCAAGAAGAGCCTGGCAGGTCACGCTAAGAGACTAAGACTTTGATCTGGAAGCGACACAGAACCACTGTTGAATACTGAGCAGGATCAGATTCATTCATTAGATTTACTTGCTAGATGGACAGCAGGCAGTGTTGAAGAGAGTTTTAGGGCAAGAAATGAGACCAATTGGAAGGCTGCTGGGAATAATCCAAAGAGAAAAGATGATAGCCTAAACCAAGGTTTTTCCACTTCAGCATTTATTGACATTTTGGGCAAAATAATTCTTGGTTGTAGGGGCTATCCTGTGCATTGCAGGATGTGTGGTAGAATCCCTGGCCTCTACCTCCAGATGCCAGCAGCACCCACCAAGTGGTGACAATGAAAAAATGTCTGCAGATATTGTCAAATGTCCCCTGGGGAGCAAAACTGTTCTTGGTTATGAACCACTAGCCTAAACCAAGGAGTTAATAGAGAGGAAGGTTAAATCTGTCAGCCTTGGTGAGTGACAACGAGGGGTGAGTGAGAGTGAAGTGCCTAGGATGACTCTCAGGTTTGCGACCTGGGCAGAAGAGCGGGAGACGCACATAAGCAGACTGCAGGGCATCCAAGTGAGGACGTCCAGAAGGCAGGTGGATACATGGTAGGGCACTCCTGGGGAGAAGTATGAGTTAGGGATAGAGACACTAAAGTTAACAGTGATAGCTGTGATTGCATGAATAGCAGAAGAGTAAGGATGGAACCCAGGAGAAGAGTAATATTTAAGAGGTGGAAGAAGAAGAACCTGCAGAGGAGACTAACAAAGACAGTGAGAGAAGTAAGCAGAGTCAGGAAGAGAATGGGGTCACAGAAAACATTCCAAGCAAGAGAACTCAGTTAAGACACCCAAATGCCAAGGAAATAAGTGAAATAAGGCCAGAAAAGCATCCACTATGACCCAGTGACCTAAACTGACTGAAGCCAGCACAGCTACCGGAAGTACTGGGAAGAGGAGCAGGGTTATAAGGTGAAGGAGTGAGTAGAGGCAAACGAGGTACTACACCTAGAATGGACCATGCTTTTCAGAAGTGTAGCCACAAAGAGAGAGGCGATGGGAGGCAGACAGGGGTGAGTGGTGAGGGAGAGTTTTTGTTTGTTTTTTTAATGATGAACTTCATTGTGTTTATGTGAAGAAAAAGAAGCTAATTTGAGTTGGGGAAGCAAAACAGCGGGAAGGAAGAAGTGGGGAAGATGAGGAGACAAAAAGAAAGAGATAAAAACAGACACCTATCTATCAGGGAAGAAGACAAATGATACAGCAAGAATCCTAGGAAGTAAAAGAGAACAGGATGGGGTGTACATATGGAGGGTTAGCCTTAGAATGAAGAACAGACAGCAGCTTCTGGGAGACAAGAGAGATGGAGGTAAGTATGGATGAAGGATAGACGCAGTGGAGGAGGCCAAACAGAAATGTAAGGCTAACAAGTAGAAAGTAAGAAGTCAAGTCTGGGAACTTGAGTACAAATGGAAAAAATTTTGAAAAGCTTATAAGAGGAGTCCCTGGCAGGGTCACATAGCAGAACTAACAAGCAGTGAAAGCAATGATGAGAACTGAACTAAGATGGATGTCCTAAATCCGGGGTGGCGTCTATCCACACTGCTGTGGCCTTTCTCAGTGGTGCTCAGCAACAGGTGGGAAATAGAGAGAGCCTGCTGGACTGATCCAAACTTGAAAGTATGCAGGGTGGTAGTTACAGGGGGTCCAGTTCAAATGTAAGTGCTGTAAATCAGCACAGGAAAGGTATTAAATAGAAAAGAAACATCTCAAGGTGTTTAAGAGATAAACAGATCTTTTGGCCCAATCTAACAGACTGCTGTAAGGTTTCAAAGATGTACACAATACGATGGCTCCTAATGCTCCCAAATGATAGTCAGTTGTGAAATTAAATAAAATGATAAATAGTGTGTCTCGCTGTTCTGCAAAACTAAGTGTATACTAAATTTTAAAAGAGTATTTAATTGTCAAACAAATTACAAGGTACCATGGTGCCTGGACATTTTTTATATACAGATTCATGGGATTTTCCCTATCTTCAGTGAATGAGTCAAAATTATGACAATGCTTACAAAAATAATTTTCAATCTACCCCACTAATTGTATTCAGCAATGTGGAGGCACACTTACATTTTTGGGGGGTGTTATAGTTTTCTGGACAGCTTAAAAACACCTAGTATAAATCTAGATATAGTGATACATATGTATATTTGAAATAGAAAATATTTTAAAACTAATTATTTAGAGGACTATATTTCAAAGGGAAGTGTCTAAGTGAAACAAAAAAAAGAGCATTTGCTTAACAGATTGAAAATTGGATCACAAATAGATATTTTCTATTACATGAGACAAATGGTATGAAACAGGCAGGCAGAGTTCTGAAAGTGTGAAAGAAGAATTATTCACCCGATGAATCAATATGGCTCCACATGAGCAAATGGGCTTCACTGGTGGTAAGATCTAACACTTATCAAGTGCTTACGATGTGCGAAGCACCAATCTAAGCATTTTTATATATACTAACTCATTTAATCCTCACAAGAACCTCAATAATAGGACCAATAATAGTAGGTACTATTATTTTACCAATGAAGAATATTAACACAGAGAGGTTAATTAACATGCCCAAGGCCAGACAGCTAGTAAGTAGCAGAGCCAGAAGTCAAACCCAAGAAGTCTGACTCCTCAGTCGGTGCTTTTGACCACTCTGTTATGCTCTGATATGGAATAGTTTTTGATACCTTCATTTCAGCTGGTTTGTAGTAGCGTCTGTTGGGATCTTCCAGTGATGTTCTATATCCATCTCTCAAGAAACGTTTAAATCCATATTTTCCTTTTAATTTTCTAACCACTTTATCAAGTGTCTGGCTAAACAGAACTTCATCATCCAGGGCAAATGCAGGATAAGTGATGCAGGGGAGCAGGGCAGCATCTGTGTTCTGGCAGCAATAAAAAAAAGAAGGGACTGTAAGTGCCTGCAGTGATATGATCAACACAGCCCAAGGAGAATCATGGAGATGAAAAGCCGGTAAAAATAAGTCAATAAATAAGGAAGAGATGATAAAAGGTAAATAAATAAGAAATAAGTCAATAAATAAGTCAATAAAAGTCTTTAACTGACAGTGAGATTGCTGTGCTGCAAGGGACACACAGACGCTTATATGGTATGGTTTAGTGAAGCTTACAGAGGAGATAAAACTTTATTCACCGATAAGGAGTATTTTCAAGGTTCAACACTGGACTGAAACTTTAAGATATTAATTAAAGCAGTGTGTAAAAATTTAACACCAATAACTAATCATTAAAACTTAGTTTCTCATAACAATTTTTTGGTATCAGTGAAAAACACAAAACAATCTAAATGTCCAACAATTAGATAAGTAAATTAGCAGCCATTAAAGTTTATATTGTAGAAACATTTATTGATCTGGAAACATGTCCATTCATAGAACCAGATTATCAAATATTATGAACAATATTCTCCCAGTATTATAAAATGAAAAGTATATATGTATATAAAAATATATAAAAACATATAAACACAAATTTTGTCACCCTAAGATTATAACTGAGTGGTAGAATAACGAGTGGATATTATATTATTATTATTTGCTTATTTGTGGGTTTTGTTTTTCTTTTATCATAATCCTGCATTACTTCTATAAAACAGTTATTTTTAAATAATTAAATTATTCCATTTTGAGTGTTTTCTAAGAATAGAGCCATAAATAACCCCTATAAAAATCCGCAATTGCGTACTACAGGCATATAAAAGTTTATCAGACAAAAAAAATTGTGACTCGAATGAGAGAAAAGAAGCATGAAAAATAATTTTATTCAAAAGGAATATAAATTATAAAAAATATTTTTCTAATATTCTGTGACAAAAAAATTCATTTTGGTATAATGTTGCTACTCTCTCCTGAAAAAATAAAAGGTCTACTTTTCTCCTGTTCTACAAAAGACTCGAAAGACAAAGCAGCTTTGTCCACAGCTCTGCTAGCTTCCTGAACAAGACCTCCACAGACCAGGCAAGTGAGAGGCAACGTCTGTTCTCTCTTCTCTTCTCTGCTGGCAACCTCTAACATTCTGGAACACATTCTTAGAAAAGTAAACAAAATTACATAACAATCATAAACGACAGCTCATATTAATTTATCATAAAAATATCTCACATGAGATCTTGATTCTCTGGGTAAGAGTGAGCACAAAGTTTGCCTATTGCGATTGTGAGCATCGAGATCCACAAATATAACCGAACAAGAACAGCCCTGGAACGAGAAAGAGAAAAACATTTCCTAAATTAAGAAAAAACGACTTGTAGAACATTGGGCATTTTGACTGTAAGAAATTTCACAAAAACACTAACATTGGTTGCATTGAGAGTGGCATTACAGAAGATTTTAATTTTCTTTTTTTATACTTTCAGCATTTCCCATATTTCTTGCAATAAACATTCATTTTATAATCATAAAAAATGTTATTTTTACATTTCCCTATTTCTCCTCAGTCTTCTTATAAATCAAAATGTATTGATTATAAGATAACTAATCAATTAAGGATATTTATGTAAATAAAAATACAAATAGTTTACTCACATTTTTGACAAGGAATAAAACAAGAACCAATTTGAGTTCACAAAATCTGAATTGTACAGTCCTAATAAAGAATGTTGATTATATGATCAAACTAAGCAATTTAGATACAATCTAGAATTACAGATATAAAAACTACTTGATTAAAATATACAGACAGGAGAATCTCAAATAATAAAAATGCAAATAAAAGCTAATATTCACTGTGTGTCAGGCACTGTGCTTTATGCTTCACATGGATTATCTCATTTAATCCCCATATACAGAGGATTATTATCCCCATTTTACTGAAAAAGATGCTAAATCTTAGTTTAACAGAGCACGGGTTCAAAATCAAGTCTCTAACACAGAAGCCCACAACTTAACCACTAAGTTATACAATTTCCCACAATAAAAAATATCTTTCAAGTAAGAGCCAAAAAACTTGAACAAAAAGACAGGTGTAACAAAAAATGTCAATTGGTCTGCTAACCAAGTTAAAAAAAATTTAATATTTAGCCATTAGTGCTTTCCATATTTACGAGCATAGCCATAAGTAAACATAGCTTTGTTCTTTTACTGGGGAGCTAAACATTTTGAAAACACAGAGAATGAAACTGGAATACAAATACAGCTTCCATTATAAGAGAATACTCAGAAAAACACATGGGGAAGGGAAGAAGAGAACTAGCATTCCAATTCTCACCAACTTCAAAGACGCATTCACTCTGAAACTAAAATACCTCAAATCAATCACCTAGACTGAAACTCAACGTCTAGTGGTACTAGGCCCTACCTCCAAATATCAGACTCACTATATGTACATTTTTCCTGTTAACCCATGTACATACATGAGTATTAGCTCATAAAATAGAATGATTTCTCAGGCCGGCCCGGTGGTGCAAGTGGTTAAGTGCGCACGCTCCGCTGCAGCGGCCCGGGGTTCGCTGGTTCGGATCCTGGGCACGCACCAACACACCGCTTGGCAAGCCATGTTGTGGCGGCGTCCCATATAAAGTGGAGGAAGACGGGCACAGATGTTAACCCAGGGCCAGTCTCCCTCAGCAAAAAAGAGGAGGATTGGCAGATGTTAGCACAGGGCTGATCTTCCTCACCAAAAAAAAAAAAAAAAAATAGAATGATTTCTCATTCATAATATCATTTCTTACATCTGTTTTAACTCTGACGAGTAAATTAATAAATGAAGAAGAAATGAGTGAGGCTGTCATTCAACAACCAGATTAACGCTAAACTGTCCTTTCTATTATTTGAAATTCCCTAGTTTTCATATCCACTGACAAAATTGAATTCAACAAAGCTTCATGCGGTATCTGTCACTGTCAGAGTAATGTGTTCTCTGCTTTGAGGAAAACAAGATAGAACTTGACCTCTGCTCTCAAGGAGCTGACCCAGGTGATATTCAGTCCTAACCAGATGAATATTAAACAAAACAAAAAGACTGCACATGGCAGGCAATACATGACGATGTACCAAGATATGGGCCTACGTACCAAGTGAGTGGCTTAGATGAGAGAATAATAATGATAATAAATCTCTAAAGGTAACATAAAAAAAACAAAATAGGGAACCTGGGATACTTCATGGAGAAGGCAAGGACCAAAGCTAGGATCTGAATTTTTGTGGGAAGGGGAGCAGGCAGGGTAGTTAGAACAAACATCAGAGAAATGAATAGGTATGAGATGTTGGGAGCCTGTGAATACACAAAATAACAGGACTTATAATTTATCCTTAGGCTCATAATTAATAAAGTTAATTGCATGCCAAATCAGTCTGCCTTGAACTGAATTTTTAAAAGATAAAATCTAACTAGTGTAATTTATAAATAATGAAGTGAAACAGCAAATTTGGCAATTCTTGCCATTATCTGATTAATATAAACAAGCCAACTTCTATTTTCTGGCCACGAATAAATGGTTTATTTATCTAAATTCATCAAAGTATTTGTTCAGGTTTCTTCCTCTGCCAGCCTCTAAGAAATATGCACAAAGGGAAAAATAATTTCATAATATTACTGGATTTTAACAGTGAGAGCAAATGCTAGTTAACTATATTGTGTGGCTGTCCTCTTAAAAAATATACCATGCTTAGGCATAGGGCCAAGATTCACAGGAAGATAAAATTCACCATAAAATTCACCTAAGACCATGGGCACCTATTCCTGTTCAGAAGCAAATTTTTAAGAAAGTCATCAAGGAGACCCTACTTACGGAATTAATTATCACCAACTTTAAATCATCAGACACATTAATTTTATGCCTGCAAATTTCAAAGGAAGTTTGATACGTCTGCATTGCTTTGAATGCTCTGCATAACATGAGCAATTTCTCTAGTCATTACCTTTTAGATTCTGGCCTCAGCTCATTTGTCAGTATTGTGATTTCTCCAATCAAAACCAGGAATATGAAAGGATGTTTTATATGTATATGTCACTCCAAAGTATCTGATTAACACTGTATATTTTATTTTCATCTTCCATTTCCTGAAATTATCACAACTCTACCATAATATCCTGACTCCATCTACAGAGCATATTTTAAGACTGATAGCTCAAACTGTATTCCCAAACTGAGTTTCTATGACTACTTTCTAGTAAATACACTAGAAGATGATTCAACCTAACCACTGTCATGGGGACTTGAGTTGCAATGGTGGGGAAGAGCTGCACTGAACCATCTACCCAGACTCCATGACTGCAACAAACACTTTTGAGATGGTACCTAAAGCCAAGGGTGACATCTATGACCATAAGACACTGCTGATCTCTTTAGTCTCAATTCAAAGTGAAATGATTTGAAGGATTGTCTGGGCCTTTCTTTACCCCATCAATCACTTCTCTGAACCTGAGCTAATAGGCTTGCTGCCATATAGCATCAAAGCATAAAAGAAGATGAAACCACTCAGTATATCTACTATACATGATTTCTATTCTTCTGAAAGCAAAATCATACCACAAAACTACGATCAGGAGACTTTCTTCCCTAGTTCAGCATTAAGCTGTTCTTGAGCTCCGTGGCAGAGCCTGGAGAGCAGTATTCTTACAGAAAGGATATTTACTGATGGGAATTACCCCTCTGCACCATGGCTGTGGTGGCAATGGGCATGTAAATAGTCAACTTTTACTTACTGGCCCAACAGTAGCTTCCAGCAGCCCCTCTCACAAGCCATGCTTCTCTTTTCTACAGAAGATTCTACTCACATGCGTTAAAAGAACTTTCCAACTACAGAGCGAGATGAACCTGAGTAGTAATTCTCAGGGTTTCAGAAAGGGGAGAGCTGCGACTCAGACCCAGGAACCAAAAAACTGTTGCTTAGCATGTCTATGACATTTGCTGAGTGTGAATTATAATTTATTTGAAAATTATTATTTAAATATTGTCAAATATCACTTAAATATTATATATGTCACTATATTTATAGAGAACATATTTGAAAGTATGATGAAATATGTGATTCTCATATTGATGAGTATGTTTCTAAATGCTCCAAATTAGCCTTTATTATAAACTTATCACTAAAGAAATTAGGCCATTTTATCACATTTTCTTCTTAGATATTTTCTGCCAAAGAAAAATAACTTGCTTTCAAAGGGAAGATTTAAATGATAAGGATTTTTCCTTGAATAATAAGACAAGTCTGACATTTTAAAAAAAAGAAGAAAGGAAGTGTAAGAACACATAATAACCATTATCAAAGCTAAAAGCTTATTCCACCCAACAATTTTCCGTAAAAATAAAAATTAACGTTTGTCTTATCTCATACACTGAAGCACAAAAAGGGCAAAAGGCAAGCCTTTCACGCTGTTTGCCAAGTGGATGTCTCATTCAGAAGTTCAACAATTAAGAAGAAAATAGTGTGGTCAAAAGGTAAAAACTTCCAGTTATAAAATAAATAAGTCATGGGGACGTGATATACAGCATGGTGACTACAGTTAACAATGCTGTACCGCATATTTGAAAGTTGCTAGGAGAGTCGATCTTAAAAGTTCTCACCACAAGAAAAATAAATTTGTAACTACGTGTGGGTTTGGATGTTAACTAGACTTATTATGGTGATCATTTCATAATATATACAAATACTGAATCACTATGTTGTACACCTGAAACTAATATGTCGATTACACCTCAATAAAGAAAACTAAATTTTTTAAAAAAGAAGAAAATGGCTTAAAAGTTTTCAAAAGCAAATGCACAGTTCTCACCTCTAAAGGTAGAAAGCATTCAAGATTTAAGATTTCCTGTACTAATAGTTGATATTCCAGATTCATTCCCAAGTGGCTTTGGTTTAATTCCTGTTCTGCCTCTTTGTTGCATGACCAGTGAAAAGCCACCTCAACTCTGTGACCACTCATTTTGAGAGAAGGGCCCTTCCAGCTCCAAAGATCTAAGATTGTCTGAGTTGCGATCAATAGGTGTACTTTTTCAAAGCTCTAAATTAATTTAGTTAAAGACACATGATCAGGTCTACTAAAACACTACATCAACAGTTTTTGGAAATAGCTGAGAATATTCATCTGATCTGAAATCCCTCAAATCTTGAGGAGGTTTCTATAGGTTTTCATTTGAATAAAAACATTTCTTTGTTATATCAGTTCTTTTCCCAGCCACTGACTTTTAATTAGACCACAGCCCATTGAAGTACATGGAGCAATATGATAAAATGGTTAAACACTGAAAAGATCATATGCACTCTTAAATGTGCTACTATTTAGCAGGTATATTTTTAACTTTGCTGTAGAGGTGAGAATTTTAACATTAACAAAGTCAGGTTTCTGTAATTCTCCACATCAGAAACAAAAATGAAAGGGAATTGGTAAAACTAGGATACTGTTTGATATTATCCAAAAAAAGGGAAGATGGAGAGCTCCACTTGCAACATGTGACATCTATGTGGCTAAAGGAATAAGACATTATTTGTCTATATTTCCATCCAAAATACTCAACGAATAGTCAACTCGGCAAACATTTGGCACACAGCTCTGCTGGGAACGGACATGAGCTAACCAAGGTCAATATTAACTCTGCTTAGAGCAGTCGTTCTCATCCTTGGCTGCACATTACAATTCCTGGGCAGTTGGAAACATCTCAAGGCCAAGGTCTCCCCCTAGACCAATTAAATCAGAATCTCCAGGGGTAGAGCCCAGCAATCAGTATTGCAAATAATTCCACTGTGCAGCCAAGACTGAGACATTATGGCTGAGGAACAATTCTAGCAGTATATTTATAACTCAGAATCAGAAAGTATAGTAGAGCAATTCAGTGCTTTTACAGTTATGGCTAAGAGATCTATGAAAGCTTCCTGGGAAAAGTAGGCTGAAGACAGAGCCCTGAAAGATGGGTAGTTAGGAAAGGTAGCATGTATACGTGTGGGCTTCTATGTAGGTGGAGGCGTATATGTAGTATATATACCAGACACATAAGCAACATACACTAAGACTCAGGGACATCAAAGGAGATGGCACGATTGCAAAAAAGAGCTGACCAATACCTTATAACGTCCAACCTAGACACAAAACTCCATTCAGCACACTACTTGGTATGCCATGGAAGGCAGAAGAGCAAGACCTGTATCTTTCCAGACTGCTGCTGTAACACTATTGATTTAGTCCATGACTCCTCTAAGTCTCCTTGAGATACTCTCTAGAGGCTTTTCAGTCCAATCTCTTCATTTCCCTTCTTTAACATTACCAGTACTTCATTAACAATAACAAGAGATAATATTTATTGAGGGTTTAATCTTTGCCAAGCACTATGCTAAGCTTTTTATTTGCATGAAAACCTTCTGAGTTAGGTCCTAGTATCATTATCCCTATTTTTTTAGATGAGGAAGCCAAGAGAGGTAAACAACTAGCCAATGTCACAGAACTCACTGGTGGGAGTACAGAGCATACAGTGAGTCTCCTGACTCCAAATACAATGCCATTCTTTTTTTTTTAATTGAGGTATAATTGACATATAACATTATATTAGATTCAGGTGTACAACATAATGACTCAATATTTGTATATACTGCAATATGATCACCACAATAAGTCTAGTTAACATCCATCACCGTACATAGTTACAAAAATTTTCTTTCTTGTGATGAGAACTTTTAAGATCTACTCTCTTAGCAATTTTTGAATATGCAATACAGTATTATTAACTATAGTCACCATGATACACATTACATCCCCATGACTTATGTTATAACTGGAAGTTTGTGCCTTTTGACCCCCTTCTCCTATTTCACCCACCCTCCACACCCCACCTCTGGCATCCACCAATCTGTTCTCTGTATATATGTGCTTGGTGTTTTGTTGTTTTAGATTCCACATATAAGTGAGATCATATGCTATTTGTCTTTCTCTGTCTGACTTATTTCACTTAGCATAACGCTCTCAAGGTTCATCTATGTTGTCACAAATGTCAAGATTTCATTCTTTTTCATAGCTAAATAATGTTCCATTATATAGTCATGCATCACTTGATGATGGGGATATGTTCTGAGAAATGTGCTGTTAGGCACACTGTATGCTGTTCATCATTGTATGACTATCACAGAGTGTACTTACACAAACCTAGATTGTATAGCCTACTACACACCTATGCTACATGGTACTAATCTTATGGGACCACCATCATATATGCAGTCCATTGTTGACCAAAACATCGCAATGCGACGCATGATTGTATATATATTTACCACATTTTCTTTATCCATTCATCCATCGATGGACACTTAGGTTGTTTCCATATCTTGGCCATCGTAAATAATGCTACAATGCCATACCTTTATGCCATGTTTATGCCTTTATACCTTTATGCCATACTCCTTCCTTCCTTCCCACCTACCTATCTATCTAATATACCTATATGCATACACAAACACAAACACAGACATATACACACACAAATTCATACATACACATGTACACTCTAATTTAAATGAATGTATTGAGAGTGAGGCAAGGGTGAAAAGGAAATGAGAAGTACTGAAGGATACATGTGGGACTTCCATGAGTATGTTGACTCTTCCAGTGAGAAAGAAATGTTGACATAAGCCAAGAGATCAGTGCCAGAGACACCAAGAATCTCCAGGAGAGGCATAATATTAATAATCCTGATTTTCGATAGGCTCACACCCCTCAAATCCCCATGAGCTCTGATCTCTCCATTTCTCCAGCCAGAGGTCTTGAGAGAGGAGGAAGAGTGTGGGAAGTGGGCGATTTAGTCTTGGGCACCCAAAATAAGGTGCTGCTCCCCTCTTCCCAATCCGTTCATGTCTATGTTCATTCTTCATTCTTTATGTCCTGGATGTAAGCAGAGTCCATCCTCCAAGAGGAAGTTAGAGTGAGAACAGAAGTGAGTTTGTGGATGTAGGGAGTGAAAGAGAGGCAGTTGTACTATAACACTCCAACTTAAAACTTTCTTAAATTCAAGACTTCGGGTACATAGTATTATAATTGCCATAACAAAAACCATGTTACCTTTTGCATATCTGCATAACTTCCTAAAATGTATGTTTACTGACTCGGCATTTTAATTGGTTGTTGTTTTTAGTGCCATCAAGTCCGTTCCGACCCCTAGTGACCCTGTGTACCGAAGAGCAGAACCCCGCCTGGTCTTTTTGCTCCATCCTCTCACCTTCTGGTGCTGTATCAGATAATGCTCCAATGCTATTCATAGGGTTTTCATGGCCAATTTTTTCAGAAATGTGTGGTCATGTCCTTCTTCCTAGTCTGCCTTGGTCTGGAAGCTTCCCTGAAACCTGTCCACCACGGGTGACCCTGCTGGTATTTGACATACCAGTGGCATAGCTTTCAGCATCACAGCAACACATGGGTGCCACAGTATAACAACCAACAGATGGGTGGTGAGGTTCCCTGACCAGGAAACGAACTCAGGCCACAGCAATGAGAGTGCTGAATCTTAACCACTAGACCACCAAGCATTTTAATAGCTTAGGGTTAATTATAATATCAGCTGGAAACTTCCTTTGCCCTCCCATCTTAAAAATCTTTACAAAAATTGCTAAAGACAATTAGCCTACTTCCTGATCCAAAGTAATAACCTGTATTCCTACATTTTATTCCCTTTCATTGACAACTCAATCCATGGTCACTTGATTGGGTGCAGAAACTTGTTAAAGATCTTGTTTTAAGAAAATTTAAGGCAACCCTTAGGATTTCTCTTTTATCCCAAAGAAAATGAGATTTACACATATAATTACAGCCAGTTGAGGATTAAGCTAGGATTAAAAATTCCAATTCTTTGGCTGCACATATAACACAAATTCCCCTCTACATAAGATTTACATTAAGTTGAAACCAACATGAGAACTAATATGGAAAATATATGATATATAAGGCTAGGAATATTTAAAACTGTGAAAGCTCAACAAGAGACCTGAGGAAAAAGCTAGCGAAGAAAGACAATGAGAATTCTTTATGAAGAGATTTTTTTCTTTCTAATTAAGCAATGTTTTTTAGTTAGAAAACTAAAATTTAACTGGCAAATCATATTCAAAGGAAAGTCTGTTCAACCATGGTCTGCCACATAAATTTCAGACATTCTCTGATCATAAGGAACGACTTGGTTAATGAATGGCCAAATTAATTAAAAACATAATTCAAAAAAACAATCACAGTTTATTGTTACTATTGCTGTTTTTTTTACCTGGTTGCCAAAGAGGCTGAACCCAGTAATTGCTTCTAGACCTGCTTTTGCTAAGCCAACAGAGCTAGAAGAGAAAAGGAAATACTTTATAACTCTAATACATCTGGCTACAAAATAAGAACCATTATCTGATGAATATTCACAAGCAAGTTTCTTTATTAAAACTTAGAACAACTTCTGTAGGGAGAATAATGTCTAAGAGATCGCAGTCTGACATTTCACTATTTTAATTTCTCTTTTTTATAGTTAGTGATCTTCTGGGAAAAATATTTCTAAGTTCACCTTGATCTAGGCAAATGGTCATACTATTGATGGGAGTAGTTTTAATTCCAGTATCATTTATATTCACTAACTCAAGAAAAAAAAGATGAACTTTAGAGGAAGGTATATTATAATGACATGTGCACAGTAATAACAAGGTTGCGCATCATTACCTCAGATCAATGTAAAAGAGCTTTTCTGACATCAACTCTGAGCCTTAAAAAAAGTTCTTGCACATCATACACTTACCACAGAGTGTGGTTTAATATACCCATTCAAATACTCTTTGCTTAGAGTCCAATAAAATAGGCATTACTTTATGCTCACAAAACAACTAATCATCATACCTCTCATTTTTTGCTATATTGTTCTGTTTATAATAAAATACGTACTCCTTTGCCCTCTCAAATGCCACATACAATAGTGCTGGAAAATGGGAAGACCCAAATTTCATTAAAAATATGACTGTCATCTTATAAATAACACTTAAATATTTTAGATCTAATATCCAGTTTATTTTACTTATTGCTTTTTTTCTGTTTTTATTAAAAGCAAATGCATATGCCATTAATATCATTTAAAATTAATGATCTGTCATCATTTCAGCATTTCTCTAAAGGAGTGATTATCAAAGTGTGGTCCCCAGAGCAGTAGCATTATCTGGGAACTTGTTAGAAATGCCAGTTCTCACTCCTCTCCAGGAGTGGGGCCCAACAATCAGTGTTAAAAAGCCCCCCAGGGGGTTAAATGCACTTTAAATTTGAGAACCACTGTTCTAAGCTATTCGAATCATCATTATCTACATTTTCAACGGGTTGTTTACATGAAATGTTCTCAAGTATGCATTACTTTTAATACAGGATAGTAAATAGGTGGGAAACCTTTTAAAATACATGGATGGGGAAGTGGAGTAGACATAAGTTTCCCTATTTCTCTCACTAAGTACAACAAAAAACCCTGGACATCACATAACAAAAATAAAAAGGCTCAGAAAGATGGAAAGGCAGACTGGCTAGGAGCCTTAGGATTCTAGGAACAACACTTGGTAAGTTCCCTGAGTTTCCTTTTTGCCTCCAATATACCAGACTTAGAGCTAAAGAAGCCAAAAACCAGGAAATGCCAGTAGGTGCATTAAAAAAAGCCCCAACAAAAGCCTGCTCTCTCTAGCCAAAGGACCAGGAAAAGGATAGCCTAGCAAAACACAATAGATAACAACCACTCAAAATTTAGACAATTTAAAATTTAGAGAAGAACCACTCAAGAAAAGAAAACTGTGGCCCTACCCCCACTCACTCCTGTAAAGGCTAGTGGGGAACCTAGACTTCTACATTGAGTCTATAATAAGGAACTGCACCCAACCTGCAACCCTCTCAGCTGCCATGTGATGTCAGAGAAGTCCAAGAAGGAAGCCAAGACTTTCATTACCAATGAGTGTTAAGAAGTCTCCCACTCACACTTCAGCGTCAGTGGAGAACACACGGAAAGCCTAGACTTCCACACCTGCTCGCCAGTAATGAGATGAACCTACCCTTCCTGCTGGGATGGCATCAGAGGAGGTCCAATGGAGAGTCAGTACTTTCACTAATGCCCAGCTGCAAAGAGGCCATATCCTCTCCCTGTTACGTAAGTAGAGGCCAACTGGGAATGAGTAATGAGGCACTCCTATCCTTCCTAGCCAAGGAGGTATCAGTGGAGGCCTACTGGGGAACTAGGCATCCCAACTAGACCCAGCAACAATGAAGAGTCTCCATCTTGGATATCAAAGAAAAACCTAGACTTACATTCCCACCCAGTAGTAACGAGGTGATGCCCCTGCCCCCTTACCCTGGCAGAGTGGTGCCAAAAAAATATAGCTAAAATAGAAAGTTAAAATAAGATTCAAGGTGTTACAACATAATACTCAAAATGTCCACATCTCAATCAAAAATCACTGATCATATCTAGAACCAGACCCAGCCAAACTGAATGAAAAAGGACAATCAATAGATGCTAACACTGAGACGAAAGCAATGTTAAAATTATCTAACAAAGATTTTAAAACAGCCATAATAAAAGTTCTTCAATGAGCAATTATAAATATGATTGAAACAAATGAAAAGATAGAAAGCCTCAGCTAAGAAACAGAAAAGTGTAAACAAAGTTTTTACAAGTGAAAAATTACGATAATAAAAATTAAAAGCTCAGTGGACAGGATCAATGGCAGAATGGAGGAGACAGAGGAAACAATAACCAAATTGGAAGATAAAACAATAGAAATTATCCAATCAGAACAAAAGAGAAACAAATTGACTAGAAAAAAAAAACAAAGAGAGCTTCAGGGACCTTTGGGGCTATAACAAAAGATCTAACATTCATGTCATTGGACTCCCTCAAGGAGAGAAGAAAAAGGGCAAAGCTAAAAAAAAAGTACTTGAAATAATGGCAGACAACTTCCCAATTTGCAAGAGACAAAAAGCTACAGATTCAAGCAGCCGAGTGAAACTCAATCAGAATAAAATAAAAATATCCATGCTAGGCACGTCAAAACTTCTGAAAACTAAAGACAAAGAAAAAAATCTTTAAAGTAGCCATGGACAACATTTTACCTATAGGGGAAAAACAATGGAATGACAATGAATTGCTTACCAAAAACCATGAAGGCTAAAAGGATGTGGTGCAAGTGTTTTCAAGCATTGAAACAGAAGAACTGTCAACCCAGAATCTTATACCAGTAAATATATCCTATTTGTTTATTTATTTACACAAGACGTTCCCAGATGAAAGAAAAATAAGAAATCTGTCACCAGCAGATCTACCCTAAAAGTATGACTAAAGTAAGTTCTCAAAACAAAATGATTGCAAGCAAGCAACCAACCAATCAACCTTGGAACAATCAAAAAGGAAGAAAAAATATAGTAAGCAAAAATATGGGTACACACGATAGGCTTGTCTTCTCCTCTTGAGTTTTATAAATTATGTTGACAATTACAGCAACAGTTGTAACACTGTGGGTTCTAAATGCATGTGGGAAAAATATTTATGATAACTATAATATAAATGGGGGAGGATAACAAGACATAAATGGAGGTAAGACTTCTATATTTGCCTCCAGTGGGTGAAATAATGACCGCGATACACTCAGTTTACATATATAATGTAATACCTAGAGCAATCGCTAAAAAGCTATACAAAAAGATACCTTCAAAACCATTACAGATAAATCAATACGCAATTCTAAAAAATGCTGAAGAACCCACAGGAAGGTAGGAAAAAGAAAACAGAGAAATGACAAGGCCTGGAACCTGAAGGAATAAAGTCCAAGTGAAAAATATGTGCCAGTTTAAAACATGTCTGCAAATTCTTTGACAGTCTTCCCCTCAAGAGGTGGAGTCTTATTCCCCTCACTAGAATATGGCCTGGTCTTACTGACTCTAACAAATAGAATGCGGTGGAAGTTATACTGCATGACTTCTAAGGCTAGGTCATAAAAGGCAATACAGCCCCCACCTGGCCCTCTCTTTTGTGACGCTGGACCTTGGAACCCAGCCACCATGTTGTGAGGAAGTCTATATGAAAAAACTTCATATAAGTCTTGTGGCAGACAGCTCCTGCCAAGGTTCCAGTCAACATTCCGATACCTGAGTGAGGAAGCCATCAAGCTGACTCCAACCCCACCCACAACTGATGGAAAATGCATAAAAGACCCTGAGCAAGAACCACCTAGCTTAGCCCAGCAACCCTCAGAACTATGAGAGTTAATACTAATAAAATATTGTTGTTGTTTTATGCCTCTAATTTGGGGGTAGTTTATCGGCAACAATAGGTAACCAGAAAAGAACCTAAGTCAGGTTCCTAATTCTATCACATACCCAGAATAAGTAGGCCAATCATACTCAGCCTTGCATGCTCCAAATGGAAACCAAATAGTACCTGCATAAGAATTCTAGACTCCTGGAACCTAAGGGTTAGGAGAGCCCCTAGGGGTCATCTATTCTGATAGTTCATGCAAAAACATCCATTGTCAACTGGTGTTCTTGCTTAAGAATGTGTTCCTGATGTCCTAGGAGTTCCCTTATAGCCCCCAACGCACAAACATTTACATGCATTTAACTGAGTAATACCAGAAAACCTCCACTTACAGTGTGAGGTACATGTGTTATGAAGACTGTTTGTAGTATTTTGAGAAGCGAGAATAAATAAATTATTCAAAAGGCAAATATCCAAAAGAAATACTGCACTGGAGGAGATACACAATGTAGCTAACTCAAGGTTTTGTCTTTAACAAGACAGCTAAAGGATGAATTTGGAAATTGTCTTATAAATAAAGCATTACAAAAAAAAACAAACACTGTACCTGGACTAGAGTAAATGTGGAACTCTTTCTCTTTTAACTTTCTTTCCCAATGCAATTGGTTAAATAATTGGACTTAACTGAAATTCACAAATATGTTACTTTATTATCCACTGGTTATTTAAATCTCCGGCTACAGCAAGCTATTTAGAAACTCAAACATACTCCTAATGTGATCTTACATTTTACTGTCAAATATAATACATACTGTTGTAAGAGTTAAAAATATTTTACTAGCACAAGACATTCTCAGAAAATAAATTACTCTATAATTAGTTATTGAATATATTAATATTAGGTGAATACTACCAGTAGAACATTCACCAATCTGATTCTTGAAAAGTGTTACCTCAACATTCATTTAACAGGGCTAAAATGAAGTGATGTTCGCTTGGGAGATAGTTTGTAATAAAAGTGATTTGTTGCATATTTCAAAGCTTTTCTAGAAAAGATGATGGGTTTGGACTCAGTGATTGATAACCCACCACAGAATCCAAAAAATTCATTGACAAGCATGAGAACTACATTCACATCCTCCTGCTCATTAACACTGTGCTTTAGCTCCCTGAGCCACCCAATCATATCCCCTGAAACAGCAAGGACTTGACAGGACTATAGTTTTAATGGGTGCTGATGAATTGTTCAGTACGGCAAAAATATATAAAATGAAGCAGAACGGAGGGATAGTTGCTTCTATCATAGTTCAATGACTGGAACATCAAAAATGATTTAAGAAGATTAAGTAGTTACTTTAAATAACAAGCACTGTGTGGAATAAAATGGTCACTAAAAGCATCTTAAACTGAGTAAAGTCGTGATATGATGGTTACTTATCTGATATTTTAGTGATGGCTTTCTTTATTGGAAAAGCCAAGCGAATAGAACATAAAACCGTGGAAAAAAAAAAAACTGAAAAATCAGATCTAAATTTCTAAATTCTCTTTGCTTCTACAGTCTTCTTTGTACCGCAAATATAAGATTTAACAAAGTAAAAAAGGAAATTATGCTATTAAATAGAAAGTTCTATTTAGGAGTTAATGTTTCAAAAACTTTTCTTTCTATTTGGGCAGATATCCACATTACTAAGTTATTAAGTACAATTTTCCTTTTTCTTTCCAACAGCCAAAAAATTCAAAGTTAGTCTTGGTGAAGATTCAATTCACATCTTATAGATGACGCATCTCTTCTCCAAAACAAAGAATTTTGGTTTAAAGGTAGTCCCAAGGTGTAGGAATATCCTCACATAAATGAGGAAGGGGCAATATAAAGATTAAAATACTTTAATTCAACTTGGAGCAGCTGAGAAGACTACTTGGATACATAATTCTGGGGGTTAAGAATTAGTGCTACAATAAATAGGTACCAAAAAGATATATGGAGGAAAATGTAACTAAATCAAACAATATAGGACTTTAAAATACATAGGCATTTGTTAAAGACTTAGAGACTGAACAAGAGAAAAGAGGAAAATTAGCTGACACAGTTCCAGACACCCTGGGAGAAACTGAAAGGAGCATGTCACTTGAGGAAAGTCAAGTCAACAGAAAAACCAGGAAAGCAGGGAACACTTGCTTAGGAAACATTTCAAGAAAATCATAGTGAGCCTAGAGCAATGGATCCTTTTCCTAAAGCCCTGAAAATGGTGAGGCAGCTGCTAGAATGGGGTTCAGATAAATGTAAAGAGATCACCTTTCAGAAAAAAATTCTAGGGTTTATCTAAGAAATACTAAATAATTCAAAAACTTGGACTAAAAGGGATACCAGCAAACCTGGGGCTGAAAAGGGCAGATCAGGAAGGGTCTGATCAAAGCATTAAGCTGAATCAAGCTGTACTGATTACTAAACAAAGATATACTTGAAACTTATAACAGTTTCACCAAGAGCATATACCCTACTGTTCTTTCAAACTTTAGAAAAACTTTTTAAGACTTGAAAATACAACGTGAAAGAGCAGAAACAACTTTGGACTTGGAGGGCAATCACCTGGAATCCAGTTCTGGTTCTACTACCTACTGGGTTGTATCATTTAAGGGCAGGGTCGGGGGGAGATCGCTAAACCTTCTAAACCTTAGTTTCTTCCCGTAGAAAAGGCAATAATGTTGCCTGCCCGACCTAAATAAAATATATTCTGTAACTGGACAGTGCCACAGATTGCAATTATTAAAGGACCACTGAGAATGGATGCTGAAAAGGGAGCCTCTGACCTCAGAATACTATGTGTGCGTTTTGGGGGCCTAGGGGTGGTAACCTTCTTTGATCAAGTTGCAGCTTAGAAGGGATGTGCCCAGTGTGATAAGGGAAGAAAGGAACATTCACCAAGCCAGTCGCTTTGGCCAAGGCCCTAGTGAGCACCAAGGCAACAGTCAGATTGTGCTCTGTCTCTTCTCTGACTCCTGCTAAGGAGGACCATATAGTACACAGCTAGAGGGAGAACGGCAAAGAAAGCCAGAAGGCAAAAAGGGTGGTATGGGTACTTATAGCAAGAGTTACTGTATACTACTTCAGGCTGTCTGAAATGAGGAGGACAGCTTAAGGATATAACAGGGTATTGCACTAAGCAGTAAAGATCAGATCCAACCAGGCACAGACAGTTCTGGGATGTCTTACAGCAGCAACAGGCTAAGCAGCAGCTCCACATTCCACTACCCAGGCCTGAGCACAGAAAGATACTGGCCTCCCACCACTACCGCTATCACTGCGTCCATCAGTGCCAAAGTCCGCCTGCAGTGTCAAAATAGACCCTTTTGGCACCAGAGGTGACACATCCAAGAAGGCTTGTGGAGATCTGAGGTCAGACACATTTGAAAAAAATGTTTAAAATTCTTATGGAGAATTCTAAAGTGTTATACCATAGAAAATTAAAAGATCAATGTTAAATGTATAAAACCCATCATCCAAACCTAATGGCAAACTTCCTTACCCATCCATTTGAATATAATTGGCCTGCTACAATTAAGATCAATTTTGCATGCAAAAGGTAGCAAAGAACATCATATAATGATCTTCCAAGCCTTGAAATAAAATGCTTAATGGTTCAATTAAAGGATTGCATCTTAGTTACAAGAAAACAAGTTGGAGCCTGTTTTTTCACTAGAAACCTTCCAACACCTTCACTTTCTAGGATGGTATCTTTCACCCAAGGTTCTTTCTGAGTTTGCTACACTTTTTATAAACAGAAAAAACCCTACTCCAAATATTTTATACTGAAAATAATGTCAGTGGGATAACATTGGCATGTATCAAACGGTTATTAAAACACAGATAAAAGTTCTGATAAATCATAAATGCTAAAAAGGTAAATTTTTAAAAATCACCTTTTCTAATCAAATCCACTTTCTTTCTTGTAATTTGATAATCTGGAAAATGTTGAGAACTTAATTTGGATTATGGCTGAAATATAACATTATCTTCCTATTTTTAATATTTGCCAGAATTTGTTTAATGTCTGAATTGAACTTTCCCACAAATTATTTCTCCACTTCACTGACTTCTTCACTGATTGCTACTATTCTGCTGTGTACTATAAAAATGCCTCATATGAATCATAAAACTTACAGAAAAATGTTTGTATTTTAGTTAACCAGAGTTAACTGAAGTCCTTTTTGTTTCAATCTTTGTTATTAAAATATTCTTAAATATGTGAGTACACTTGTATTCTAGTGCTCACTTATGCCAGGTATTCAAATGCTTTACATATATGTTAACTCAATCATTATAACAACTTTATAAAGTAGAAACTATTATTATCTTCATTTTATAGATGAAGAAACTGAGGCATGGAGATGATACACAGCTAGAGATCTGGAGCCAGTTTCTATATCTTAGTTTATATCTTATATTGGCTTAGTTTTCTGTGTGATTAGTTCTTCTACCCAAAAAAATATACAGCTGTGGATTCCTCTTAACCAGTGTTTCTTAAACTGTTTCTCTACTTCAAGTCTCAATGATCTAAACTGACCTATAGTTAATCACCTTTAAATTCTTAAATCTTTTAGTGTGAAATGGATAGGACTCATTGAGCTACACTTTTTAGTTAAAAGATGACCTCCTGGGCAAAAATTTACAACATCTGAAAGGTGCAATCAGTCATTACAGCTATTTCCCTAACCCTAAGGAGTAAAGGAAATTCACAAACTACTAACATAAGTTATCAACTATTCTTGTTTATTCAAACCCCCTAAACCACAGCTCAAGATGGTGACCACACCTCTCAGAGAAAACAATGAATGTTAAGTTTTATATGAAGGGTATAAGTATCTCTGATTAGGACAAAAATCAGCTCTATAACATGGAAGGGAATTTTACATGCAATGTATATACATAGGCGTTTGGCAATTTTAATTTCCTTGATCTTTCAAAGAGTGTCATTGTAAAGAGGAAAAAGAAAATGACTTGGCTGAGCAGCAAGGTCAAGCCGTGGACTGGAGGCTGATATGCATGTACTAACACCACGGGAGGCTGGGAAAGACACCCTGCTCCTTTCCTGCATCTGTTTATGGGCACTGAGAGCAGACTCTTTTGGTTTAATTTTAAGTGAATTTCATCTGCATCACATAGAAAAAAAAAAAGAGATGAAATTAACATAGAAACCACAGTTCCCATCTAATACTTTTGATTTTTATTCATATTCAAATTCCACACATTTAAATTAAAAAAAAAAAACCCTTAGAAATAAACAAATTACCTCGAATGTAGCTCTGTGCTGCCATTATTATATTTGCTTCCTCTTTCCCAGACACCAAAATCAGGCACACGGTAAACTCTTTCTACACAAAATACAAGGTTTTGAATAAAAGAGACCTAAAAGAAACGAAATAAAACATAAGGACACATGCAGTAACAGGATCTTTTGATACTGATAAGAACAATTAGATACCATTTGAAAACCAAATACATACTTGCCTACTAGCACTTTTTTACCATGTTGAAACTCTTGTGATTATTACATTACTATTAATATTCTGCTATACCTGGCTTTTCAAATATAAAGCTTAAAATGAGAACCTAATATTATACCGTACAGATACAGAATTTAAATCCTGTCAATGCTCCAACGATAATTCTTCAATGATACACTTATTACTGTTCATGACTACTGTGCATCTTAAGAATTAAGAAAAACATAAAGCACTCTTTTATACTAGATAATAATATTTGGAATCTAAAATAGCCATATGAAATGTTAAATAAGCCTAAAACTTGAGAGATAAAAAGGTATTTCTCAGTTCTGCAACGAGCCAGTCCCATGTTGAATAAACCAGGAGTCTTGAGTCTATTACTCCTGGAGTCTAATTTTCCTCCTGCCTTTTCGACAGGTATAGGTACCCATTCTTTTTTTTTTTTTTTTTTTGTGAGGAGGACCAGCCCTGAGCTAACATCCAATGCCAATCCTCCTCTTTTTTTTTTTTTTGCTGAGGAAGACTGGCCCTGGGCTAACATCCATGCCCATCTTCCTCTACTTTATATGGGATGCCGCCACAGCATGGCTAACAAGCGGTGCGTCGGTGCGCACCCGGGATCCGAAGCGGCGAACCCCGGGCTGCCGCACCAGAACGTGCGCACTTAACCGCTTGCACCACCGGGCTGGCCCCTAGGTACCCATTCTTATAAACTCAAAGCTGCACTTGGAGGTAGGCTCCAACCAACAGGTCAGGAGTCACAGCTTCCATGTAAGGATTTCAAATATTTGATGAAGTTTACACTCTCAGAAGTAACTACGGAAAGCAAAGATTACGGTCAGTTCTTATTTAATAAAACTTTAGTCATTTTAATAAAGGCAATATCTTAAGTGGGCTATGGTCCTGATTATAGGGTTTTTAATTTAGTCATCATGTTTGGTTCAATAAGACAAACTGAATCTGTGCATCTAGCCTAGCCTTCATCTCAAGATCCCTCTCAAGTGGCAATATATATTCCCAACTGCCACCCTACACACACATAATTAATATAATGTATATACTTTTAGAATGACAGAATAATAACACTGAAAACCAAGGTAAGGTGCCACCAGTAGACCAGAAACTTTGAGAAATTACAGGAAGACAGAAAGCAGTAGGAAGGAATTGATCAAGAAATCAGAGCAGGAGCCGGCCTGGTGGCATAGTGGTTAAGTGCGCGCGCTCCGCTGCGGCGGCCCCGGGGTTTGCGGGTTTGGATCCCAGGTGCGCACCGACGCACCGCTTGTCAAGCCATGCTGTGGCGGCGTCCCATGTGAAGTAGAGGAAGACGGGCACGGATGTTAGCCCAGGGCCAGTCTTCCTCAGCCAAAAGAGGAGGATTGGCGACAGATGTTAGCTCAGGGCTAATCTTCCTCACACACAAAAAAAAGAAATCAGAGCGGAGGAAACCATACCCCTCAAAATGGTTCTTCATTGTAATCTAGCGTCTCTGGAAAGTCTCTAAGGCCAGAGTCAACATATACATTGATCAAGAGTTGAGCAGGGAGCAGTCTACCCAGATTCTCTTACAAATGATAGACAGCTGGGGCACTTGACACCTGCCTTTTCCATTCTCCATCCCAACAGAGAGATATTTGCCCTCAGGGCCAAGAACAGCTCACACATTTCAGTGGACAAAAAGGACCTAGGATGTTGGGGCCTCACAGAAAGATAACTGAACATAAGATAATTCTGGGTTTCCACAAAACATGCATCTATCTCACAACTTCTCTACCCAAGAGTGGAGCAGTACATACCTACAGTAAATTTTTTTTACTTTGATTATTGGTGAGGGTCTCCCTAGCTTTCCCAACCTCTTGCTACCGTGTCTACATACCCTAAGGAAAACCTGCCTGTATAAGAACTCTGGACCATTTTCACAAAACCTGGTGTCTTTGGCTCTTCCAGGGTCTTTCAAGTTATTTAGATTCTATGACACATACAGGAAATATGCTATACTTTGTCAGGTCTCCACGTTTAAAGCTTTGAAACCATCCAAACCTTCTTCCTTTCACGATAAACTTCTCAAGTGATAGTCCATATACCTCTTTCTTAATCCTCTTAGAAGAACTTTAGGAACAGGGTTAGGCCCAAGTAAGGCAGTCTGGTCAGGCTGTGTAATTGGTATAACAGGTGGCTAGAAAGGCATTTTTGGCTAACAAGCCCTGTGGGGAAAACTAAAATAACACTTACATTCCAGTTCTGCAAGTAAGCAGTTTGGAAACTGCCATTCCACTCCGTCTTAACAACAAGTAAAAAGCTGAACAGACTGAAAAATCAACAACTCTTCTTGGATCCATAAGAGAAAAGAGGACACAGAGCAAACTGCTGCTCTATGACTGGAAAGACAACAGGTGAATACAGGCAGTCACGGCTTCCTGGAGCAGAGACTCACAGGGGAAACCAACTTGGGAACTAGCACTGGGGTAGTAAAACCTTAACTGTAACTGACAAACTGCTCAGTTAAAAACTGAGAGTTAAAAACTCCAGGAGGACCCAGCCATAAGGGGGTTCCCACAATATTGTGAGATTTACCTCCAAGAGTCCAACTAGATTTCCATACTAAATATCAGAGAAAAATCCCCTCTGGCTTCCAACAGGGGGAGGGGAAAAGAAACCATTTTGAGATACACCAAAGCACTCAGTTTTTCTTAACAAGGCCTGCCATTGTGGGGCAACTAGTCAACCAGAGCTTGACCTGCTGGGTTATTATCAGAGCCTAACTGACCTGGGGAAGGGAAATACCCAACTCCAGCCAGCTCTAGCCTTCCACAAAAGGAAGCCCACCATAGCCATTCTGCCCTCTCTAAGGGGAGAGAAAAAAACTAAGAAACACTTGTGAAGTCCACAGTCCAGAAGCATAAGGCAACTAAAAGACTGAGACCTAATCATAGGACTACAGAGTGCTTCGCTTCCCTCCCCCTCACACCTCACCACCAGAACACTAAAGGCCTACTTACAGCAGATCCTTTTAGTTGGTACATCATGTCTGGCTATCAAGGCATACCAAAAGACAAAAAAACACAATTTGAAGAAACAAAGCAAGTACATGGCAGGATGTTGGAATTATCAGACTGAATTTTAAAAAACTATGATTAATATGATAAGGACTCTCCTGGGTAAAGTAGACATCATGTAAGAACGCATGGCCAGTTGTTATGAGAGGTTCGGGGATTCGATCGGAGACGTAAAAGACACTTTCCACTCCAAACAAATGGACTGAAGGTATATTTTATTATATAGAGGATAGTAAAGGTGACAGTCTGCAAACAGATCCAAATAGGTCAAATATTAAGAGGGAAAAAACATCAGCCCGACTGGAAAGGGAAAATACCCACATCGGCTGAAGAGAAATGACACAAATCAACCAGAAAGAGAAACACCAGGTTAACCGAAAAGAGAACACATCAAATCAATTACTTCATATCAAATCAATTACTTCACATCAAATCAGTTACTCACAACATCCACGCCCCACTGCCGGGAGAGCTCTGTCAATCGACGCGGCTGGGCAAGGATCACACGTCCTGGGCAAGGTGTCCCTTCCACAGGTGGAACTCTCTCTAGGTGGAACTCTCTCTAGGTTGAACTCTCTCTAGGGCTCAGTTTCCAGCAGTTTTTATACCATACGTAATTTTCAGAGTAAGCAACTACAGAGTTTGCAGAGCAAGCATTTAGTGTTCCCATGCACAAAATGGTTATCAGTGGCGTACGTGCACTGAGCCCCCTGGCTAACGTCCCAGCCCAGTAGTTGTGTACGTGCATTGTTCTCTTTGGTTATCGTCTCAGCCCGGCACAGATGGCCAGTCCATTCCGGGCTACGACGCTCCAAGAGCCTTGAAATGTTACAACTTGCAACTCTCTCCATGGGAGAAAGGCCAGTTCCCGGGAAAAGGCCAGTTCCCACCACACAGAAAGCAGCTTTGTATTTCTTTTTGTGCTGGTGGCTGTAGGTCAATGGAGCGGCCAAACATGGCTGTACTCATGTCAAGACACCAGTGTAATCAGAGAGAGGGGAATCCTAAGGAAGAACCAAAAGAAATGCTAGAGACAAAAAATTATAACAGAAATTTAAATTTCTGCTTTGATGGGCTTATTAGTAGACTAGACTGAAGAATCTCTGAGCTAGAGGATATGCCAACAGAATCCTTGAAAACTAAAAAGCAAAGAGAATGAAGACTAAAAAACACAGGACAGAATGTTCAAGGACTGTCAGACAACTAAAGAAGGTGAAACATATATGTAATGGGAAGATGGAGGGACAGAGAGAGGGAGGGAGGAAAAAGGAAGGAAGGAAGGGAGGGAGGGAGGCAGGGAGGGAGGGAGGAAGGAAGGAAGAAAAGAGAAGAAATATTTAAAACAATGACGTCTGAGAAGTCCCCCAAATTAATGTCTCACACCAAACCACCAAACCAGATGATAAATGCCAAAAAAACTACACCTCAGCATATCGTTTTCAAAATACAGAAAATCAAACATAAAGAAAAAAACCAGAAAGAAGTCAGAGGAAAAAAACACCTTACCTATAAAGGAACAAAGATAAGAATTACATCCAACTTCCAACTTCTCAGAAGCCATGCAAGTGAGAGTGGAGTAAAATATTTAAAGTGTTGAGATAAAAAAACTATCAACCTAGAATTCTGTACTCTGTAAAATTATCCTATAAGAGTGAAGGAGAAATAAACACTTTCTCAGGCCAATAAAAATTGACAGAATTTGTTGCCAGTAGATGTGCCCTGCAAGAAATGCTAAAAGTCCTTTAGAGGGAAGGAAAATAATATAAGACAGAAACTCAGATCTACATAAAGAAATGAAGAGCACCAAAGAAGAAATAAGTGAAGGTAAAATAAAAAATTTATTTTTCTTATTTTTTTTTTGCTGGGAAAGATTTGCTCTGAACTAACATCTGTTGCCTATCTTCCTCTCTCTCTTTTTTTTTCTCCCTAAAGCCCCAGTACATAGTTGTATATTCTGGTTGTAAGTCCTTCTAGTTCTACATGAGCCGCCACAATATGGCTACTGACAGACAGGTGGTGCGTTTCTGCACCTGGAACTGAACTCAGGTCGCCAAAGTAGAGCACACCAAACTTTAACTGTAGGTCATCAGGGCTGGCTCTATTTTTCTTATTCTTAATGGATCTAATATATAACAGTTTGTTCAAAATAATAATAGCAACAATGTAATTGATTATGTTTATGAATATACCCTATGTATGCTTATATATACGTGAAATGAATAACAGCAAAGATAAAAGGGAAGGAAAGAAGGAACTAGGGTTATTTTGTTATTATAAGGTATTGACACTATATGTGAAGCAGTACGGTGTTATTTGAAAGTGAACTAGGTTAGTTATAAATGTATATGGCAAACTCCAGGGCAACAAGTAAAAAAGCTAAAAAAAAAAAAAGAAGTGTAACTGATATGCTAAGAAAAAAGGGAAAATGAAATCATATAAAATACTCAATTAAAAAGACAAAAGGCAGAAAAAGAATGGAAGACAAAAATAGACAAACAATAAGGGCAACAAATAGAAAACAGTAAAAAATATAGTAGATAGTAATCCACCTGTATCAATAATCACTTTGAATGTCAATGGTCTAAATGTATCAAGTAAAAGATAAAGATTGTCAAAAAACATGGCCTAATTATATGCTGTCTATAAGAAACCCACTTTATATATAAAGATACATAGATCACAAGTAAATGAATGGAGAAAAACACACCATGCTGACACTAATCAAAAGAAAGCTGGAGTAGCTATTTAATTTCAGAGAGAGAAGAATTCAAAGTAAGGAAAAGTTATCTGGGGTAAAGAAGGGCATTACATAACGATAAAGGAGTTAATTCTCCAAGAAGACATAACAATCCTTAATGTGTATGAAACTAACAACAGAGCATCAAACTAAGTGAGGCAAAAACCAATAGAATTGGGAAGAGAAATAGATGAATATACTATCAGGATTGGAGACTTCAACTCCCCTCTATCAAAAACAAGCAGATCCAGCAGGCAGGAAATCAGTAAGAACATAGTTGGACTCAACAACACCATCAATCAACTGGATATTACTGACTTCTACAGATGATTTCACGTAGCAACAGCAGAATACACATCATTCTCAAGCTTACGTGAAACATTCACCAAGACAGATCACATTCTGGGCCATAAAACATACCTTAACAAATTTAAAAGAATAAAAATCATACAATGTCTGCTCTCAGACCACAATAGAATTAAAGTAGAAATCAACAAAAGAAAGATAACTGGAAAATCCCAAAATATGTGGAGATTAAACAACATGTTTTTAAATAACACATGGGTCAAACGAAAAAAACCTCAAGAGAAATTAAAACACATTTTGAGGGGCCGGCCAAGTAGCGCAAGTGGTTAAGTACGTGTGGTTTGCTGCAGCGGCCCAGGGTGCGCCAGTTTGGATCCCGGGTGCGCACCAACGCACCGCTTGTTAGGCCATGCTGTGGCAGCGTCCCATATAAAGTAGAGGAAGATGGGCATGCATGTTAGCCCAGGGCCAGTCTTCCTCAGCAAAAAAGAGGAGGACTGGCATCGGATGTTAGCTCAGGGCTGGTCTTCCTCACACACACAAAAAACATATTTTGAGATAAATGAAAATACAACTATTCAAAATTTGTGAGATACAGCAAAAGCAGTGCATAGCAAGAAATTTATAGCACTGAATGCATATATTAAAAAAGAAGAGGGGTGGGCCCGGTGGTGCAAGCGGTTAAGTGCGCGCACTCTGCTGCGGTGGCCCGGGGTTCACCGGTTCGGATCCCGGGCACGCACCGACACACCACTTGTCAAGCCATGCTGTGGTGGTGTCCCACATAAAGTGGAGGAAGATGGGCATGGATGTTAGCCCAGGGCCAGTCTTCCTGAGCAACGAAAAAAAAAAAGAGGAAGACTGGCAGATGTTAGCACAGGGCTGATCTCCTCACCAAAAAAAAAAAAAAAAAGAAGAGAGATCTAAAATCGACGATCTAAGTTTCCACCCTGGGCAACTACAAAAAGAAGGGCAAATTAAATCCAAAATAAATAGAAGAAAAGAAATAAGAATTAGAGCAGAAATCAATGAAATTGAAAACAGAAAATCAATAGAGAAAAATCAACGCAACCAAAAGCTGGTTCTTTGAAAAGATCAATAAAATGTATAAGCCTCTAGCCAGGCTAAGAAAAAAAAAGAGGACACAAATTACTAATACTAGAAATAAAAGAGAGGACATCACTACAGATCCCACGGAAATTAAAAGTAAATAAAGAAATATAATGAACAACTCTATGCCCACAGATTTGATAGGCTAGATAAAATGGAGCAATTTCAAGGAACAATTCCTTGAAAGACACCATCTGCCAAAACTCACACAAGAACCAACAGACAATCTGAATAAACCTATATCTATTAAAGTAATTGAATCAATAATTAATGAAATTCCAAAACAGAAAACACCAGGTCCAGACGGGTTCACTGGTGAATTCTAACAAACATTTAAGGAAGAAATTATATCAACTCCCTACAATCTCCTTCAGAGGACAGAAGCAGAAGGAATATTTCTTAACTCATTCTACAAGGCCAGCATTACCCTAATATCAAAACCAGACAAAGACATTGTAAGAAAAGAAAACTACAGACCAACATCTCTCATGAACATTGATGCAAAAATGCTCAACAGGGGCTGGCCCCGTGCCATAGTGGTTAATTTCGGCACCTTCTGCTTCAGCAGCCCAGGTTCGCAGGTTTGGCTCCTGGGAATGGACCTATACCACTCTTCAGCCATGCTGTGGTGGCAACTCACATACAAAATGGAAGAAGACTGGCACAGATGTTAGCTCAGGGCGAATCTTCCTCAGCAAAAAAAAAAAAAAAATATCCTCAACAAAATATTAGCAGATTGAATCCGAAAAAGTATAAAAAGAATTACATCCAACAACATTTTTCACAGAAATAGAACAAAGAGTCCTAAAATTCATATGGAACAACAAAAGACCCCGAATAGCTAAAGGAATCCTGAGAAAAAAGAACAAAGCTGGAGGTATCACACTCCCTGATTTCAAAATATACTACAAAGCTATAGTAACCAAAACAGCATGGTACTGGCACAAAAACAGACACACAGATCAATGGAATAGAATCGAAAGCCCAGAAATAAACCCACACATCTATGGACAGCTAATCTTTGACAAAGGAGCCAAGAACATACAATGGGGAAAAGAAAGTCTCTTCAACAAATGGTGTTGGGAAAACTGGATAGCCATATGCAAAAAAATGAAAGTAGATCCTTACCTTACACCATACACAAAAATTAACTCCAAATGGATTAAAGACTTGAATGTAAGACCTGAAACTGTGAAAGTTCTAGAAGAAAACATAGGCAGTACGCTCTTCGACATCGGTCTTAGCAACATCTTTTCAAACACCACATCTGACCGGGCAAGAGAAACAATAGAAAAAATAAACAAATGGGACTACATCAAACTAAAAGCTTCTGCACAGCAAAGGAAACCATCAACAAAACGAAAAGACAACCTAA
Organism: Ceratotherium simum simum; assembly: GCF_057802395.1. NCBI lineage: Eukaryota > Metazoa > Chordata > Mammalia > Perissodactyla > Rhinocerotidae > Ceratotherium > Ceratotherium simum. Next base: position 2,808,744 of record NW_028261259.1, read on the forward strand.
CAATTGGGAGAAGATATTTGCAAACCATACATCTGATAAGGGCTTAATCTCCAAAATATATAAAGGACTCATGTATCTCAACAAAAAAACTACCAACCCAATTAAAAAATGGGCAAAAGACCTGAACAGACATTTCTCCAAAGAAGATATACAGATGGCCAACAGACACATGAAAAGATGTTCAAAATCACTAACTATCAGGGAAACGCAAATCAAAACTACAATGAGATATCACCTCACGCCCGTCAGAATGGCTATAATTAACAAGACAGGAAACAACATGTGTTGGAGAGGATGTGGAGAGAAGGGAACTCTCATACACTGCTGGTGGGAGTGCAAACTGGTGCAGCTACTATGGAAAACAGTATGGAGATTCCTCAAAAAATCAACGATAGAACTACCATATGATCCAGCTATTCCACTGTTGGGTATTTATCCAAAGAACTTGAAAACACCAATTTGCAAAGGTACATGCACCCCTGTGTTCATTGCAGCCTTATTCACGATAGCCAAGACTTGGAAGCAACCTAAGTGCCCATCAAGGGACGAATGGATAAAGAAGCTGTGGTATATATACACAATGGAATACTACTCAGCCATAAGAAACGACAAAATCCAGCCATTTGTGACAACATGGATGGACATTGAAGGTATAATGCAAAGTGAAATAAGTCAGAGGGAGAAGGCCAAATACCGTATGATTTCCTTCATTAAGTAGTAGATAATAACAACAATAAACAAACACATAGGGACAGAGATTGGATTGGTGGTTACCAGAGGGGAAGGGGGGAGGGAGGAGGGTGAAAGGGATAATTCGGTACATGTGTGTGGTGATGGGTTGTAATTAGTATTTTGGTGGTGAACATGATGTAGTCCATGCAGAAATAGAAGTACAATGATGTACACCTGAAATTTTTGCAATGTTATAAACCAATGTTACTGCAATAAACAAAAAATGAAAAAAATAAAATAAAATAAAATAAAAAATGAAAAAAAAAAAAAAAAAGAATTACACACCACGGCTAAGTGGAACTGATCCCAGGCATGCAAGGCTAGTTCAACATTAGAAAATCAATTAACGTAATCCATCAGATCAACAGAAAAAAAAGAAAAATCACATGATGATATTAACAGATGCAGAAAAGCATTTGACAAAATCCAACACCTATTCATGATAAAAACTCTCAGTAAACTAAGAATAGAGGGGAACTTTCTCAACTTGAAAAAGACTATCTACATAAAACCTATAGCTAAAATCATACTTATGGTGAGAAATTCAATGCTTTCCCACTAAGTCGGTACAAGGCAAGCATGACCCCCTCACCACTCCTTTTCAACATGGTACTGGAAGTCCTTGCTAATCAAAAAAGGCAAGAAAAAGAAATAAAAGGTATACAGATTGGGAAGGAAGACATAAAACTATTTTTGTTCACAAATTACATGATCATCTCTATAGAAAATCCAAAAAAAATCTACAAAATAACTCGAACTAATAAGTGAATATAGCAAGTTGCACGATATATGTTTAATATACAAAAGTCATTCACTTTCCTATATACCCAAAATGAACAATTTGAAATTAAAAACAGCACCCCTCAAAATGAAATACTTAGGTATAAATCTAACAAAATATATATAAGATCTATATATATATATAAGATCTATATATATAAGAAAACTACAAAACTCTGATGAATGAACTCTAAGAAGAACTAAATAAATGGAGAGATATTTCATGTTCATGGATAGGCAGACTCAATATTGTCAAGATGTCAATTCTTCCCAACTTTATCTGTAGATTCAATACAATCCCAATCAAAATACCAGCGAGTTATTTTATAGGTATCTACAAACTGATTTTAAAGTGTTTATGGAGAGGCAAAAGACTCGGATAGCCAACTCAATATTGAAGAAAAAGAACAAAGTTGGAGGACTCACACTACCCAACTTCAACAACTACTATAAATCTATGCTAATCAAGACAGTGTGGTAATGGCAAAAGGACAGACAGACAAATCAGTGGAAGAGAATAGAGAGCCCAGAAATAGACCCCCATAAATACAGTCAACAGATCTTTGACAAAAGAGCAAAGGCAATACAATGGAGTAAAGACAATCTCTGCAATAAATGGTGCTGGAACAACTGGACATCCACATACAAAAAAATGAATCTAGAGAAAGACCTTATACCCTTTAAAAATTAACTCAAAATGGATCATAGACCTAAATCTAAAAGCAAAACTATAAAACTCCTAAAAGATAACATAGGAGAAAACCTAGATGACCCTGGGTTTGATGATGCCTTTTTAGATACAACACCAAAGAGACAATTCATGAAAGAAATAATTGATAAGCTGGACTTCAATAAAATTAAAAACTTCTGCTCTGTAAAAGACGTCAAGAGAATGAGAAGACAAGTCACAGATTGGAAGGAAATATTTACACTAAAGATACCTCTGATAAAGCACTGTTATCCAAAATATACAAAGAACTTTTAAAACTCAATAAGAAAACAATCAACCCAATTATAAAATGGGCCAAAGATCTTAACAGACACCTAACAAAAGAAGATACACAGATGACAAATAAGCACGTGCCAAAGGATGCTCCAAGTCATGGCATCAGAGAAATGCAAATTAAAACAACATTAAGATACCACTACACACCTATCAGGATGCCCAAAATGTGGAATATTGACCAAACGCTGGCAAGGATGTGGAGCTACAGGGAATCTCCTACATTGCTGGTGGGTATGCAAAATGGCACAGACACTTTGGACTATAGTTTGGAGGTTTCTTACAAAACTAAACATACTCTTAACAAACGATCTGGCAATTGCACTCTTTGCTATGGACCCAAAAGAGTTGAAAACTTAGGTACACATAAAAACCTGCATTCAGATGTTTATATCAGCTTTATTCACAAATGCCAAAACGTGGAAGCAACCAAGATGTCCTTCAGCAGGTAAGTGGATAAATAAACTTTGGTATATCCAGACGATCCTACTTGGAAAAAACACCATGTCATCTCCCTTAAGAACTTGTCTTGTATCCACCCTTCAGACAATATGAACCCGCAATTCTATGGGATTCCCTGATTATGTAATCACCACAGAATTATATAGGGTGAGGTTTTGGTTCAAAAACGTTTTGATCAGCAGTTTTTGACTCTATGTTTTATGTGCTTTTAAAAGAACCCACCAATTTCATTTCCCCATCAATTCTCATTTCTTTTCAGTTTTCTTTGAAAATTCATTTTGTACTGTGTGCCCATGTCACTGACTAGGTTCCTCAGAAACTCAAAGGTGGGTTTGGAAACAATTAACTGTTTTTCCAAGTTGTTTCTTTTCCTTTTGTATGTTAAGGAGATGTAACCACCAGCCATCCTGAAACTGACCAAATGAGGCACTCAAGGGAGATGTAACCACCAGCCATCCTGAAACTGACCAAGCCTCACCACAAGAGCTATGCCCATGACCTTTGCCTTATTTTTAAAGCAAAGATCTCTCCAGGAGGAGCTTAGGTCTCATTATGTGGACGCATGTTCTCCAACTGAGCCTCTGCAAGTGAATACCCACCTCTCCCTTTTGAATATTCATTCCCCAACGAAATAAAAGTTGCTGCTTCCCTTTGTTCAGGGATGCCATGACTTCAGAAATGATTCCTCGTGGCCTCCTATTTGCTGCAAATACACTTTGTGAGACAACTTCTACTGGTGTCGAGTCTTATTTAACTCACCAGGAGGCGAGCTCACTTGGTTCAATAACACCTGTTCCTCAATTTATCTCATTTTTAATTCATCACCAGCAATTGTCTTCTCCATCAACTGACAAAGTTATCACTTTGATGTAGTTTTTATAAAGATATATTATGCTTACATGTTCTAAACATTTCAAAAGTGTGAAGTCATCAAGTCTTTCCAGGCTGCATTCATTTCTACAGCACTTGCACAGCCACCACTGCTCTAAAACTGGGCTGAAGTCCAGGAACCTTGTTGTCACGCATGAACAGGTTTGTTCTAACCCCTGTGTCTAATTCCAAGGACAAATGTTTGTTGTTCTGTTCATTGAGCTATACATACATGCAGCAAAGTACACACAAATCTCAAAATTCACAGCTTGATAAATAAACACATGTCCTTGTCCAACGACCACCAAGCTTAGAGTACAAACCTCCCAAAACCCCACTAGTCTTCAGATGGCACCACATCTCAGAATCAATTCCTGAGATCAGACCCTGCACACAGTGTGGGGCAGTCAACAGACAAGTGCTCAGAGCCTCAGGCTCAACCGCCAACAGGTTGTGTGGCCTCCAGCATATTATTAATCACTCTGAACTTTCATTCTCCTGGCTGTACAACAAAGATGATGTGACCAGTGTCAATGTCACTGTGTGAATTACATGAGACTGTGCACGAAAATCACTTTCTCTGCATCTGACATATCATTGCTAGTTCCCTTCTCCCACCACAATGAGGAAACTAGGTTGGGGGTAGTAGAAACAGACCTGTAGCAAGGTGGCCACAGGCTTGCTCTAGGCATTCAATAATTTTGCTACATTATTCTGTGTTTGCAGTCACAGAAATCAAATGAATTGGCAGGGGCCACCTCCCACAGCAGGCCTGCTAAGACTGCCCACTTGTGGATGCCTCGAGATGTTCATAAAAATGTAAATCTTTCCACTTTAAACCTAGTAAAACAAATTATAGATGTATGCATGTATATATCTGTGTGCGTACATTTGTATGTATTTGCATGTATGTGTATGTGTGTGTGAGTGTAAATTAATGTATGTACACGTGTGCATGTATGTTAATTTGTGCATGTTTAGAACAATTCTTGAAAACATGCATTTTTAAAATGTTGTTTTGTATTCTTTCGGCACATTCACATTTGATAACCACTATTAAATATTGGTTATTTCATTTGAGATTCTATGCATTACATTTGGTGAGTAATTTGGTGTTTTCTACTAATTGGAAGTGATGGTAACTTTCCTAACAACAGATACCTGAGATCTTCAAACTCACCATCTAGTTTGCAGTTTCCCCATGTTCTCTCCTACGCGGGCAGAATAATGTCAAACAATATGAATTTAGTAACTCTCTTGGTGAGAAAGACTGATCCCAAGATACACTTTTAAAGATAAGACTTGTTCATAGAAACTGAGCAGCCAGGACACCTGTAGATGCTGGCAGGTGACCTCAACTCAAGGGAAAAGCATCCTGGACCACTTTCTAAGTGCTGGTCATGGGGCATAAGGTAAACTTCTTGCCCTCAAATTTTTCAGTTTAGTCTTAATATTTACCTGATTAAGATTCCTCATTTTGCCCCCCTAGCATCTTCTGGTGGTTTTTGGAAAACAGCCCTGCTCGCAGTCTCTCTATGGCCCACCAGATGATGCAGCTTTTAGAGAAGGTTCCTACTAAGTTATTCTAACTGTCTGTCTTATCAGACCCGAGCATGGGGGCCCAATCTCAGTATTCTTTCAAAGGGGGAGGGCTTCTCGATCACCTTCAGCTACCTGACCTAAATTCCTGTACTTGCAGAGGGGAAAAGGCTAAGACTTCCTCAGAGCAAAAGGCATTTTAATTATTAATCCTTGCAGTTTTTGTTCAATGCAGATTGAGTTTTTTAAGTATCCCATTTGGCCGTTTTTCTATTATTTTCTTCTAAGTTCATAATGAAAGACAGCTTTCCGTTAAATCACAAAATCTAGTTTACAATTTACTTTTCAAAGACAGTGTGGTTATTAGGAAAACATAACTTTCAACATGAGGCACCCAGATCTATAATCTTACTCCCATTGATTTATGTAGAAAACAGCTAAGATTGTCTCTTGACCTCTCCTGTTCCAGTTTGAATGGAGAACCCTCCACTGGCCATGTCTGCATCTGCTGTCACAGTTTAGATTTCTGCTGTCCCAACTAGATGAAATCTCTTCAAAGACAGACATTGTGTCTTATTTTTGCCCAATTAACAAATATAATTTGAGAGCCTGCTAGACACCAGACACTTTTCTTGGCACTGGGATAGCGGAGCAAGCAGAGAAGAGAAACCCCCACCTCGTGGCGCTTGCCTTCTCGTGGAGCAGATGGACATTCAGTGTAATAAATAGTCAGTTGTATCGTGTATCTGACAGTGAAGAGTGCTATGGAGACAAAGCAGAGAAGGGTGGCTGAGATTGCCCCCAGCATCCAATGAAGTGCACGATTCAAACACTATTGAACACAACTATATTTAACTAAAAGGAAATAGAATCTTTTGAAAATATTTTGAGAACGGAAGATAATGTTCAAACAATTCACTACTCTTGTATAAAAATGCCTGCAAGGAAAATAATGAAGGACGTATTAACAGTGTGTGTAGGACAATACAATTTAGTCAGAATGTCCAGGATGTAGAAGGCATTCCATTAGCCTCACTGCATAAGGAATCAACTCCATGTGTAATATTATTCACTATAAACCAGTTCCTGGACTCCTGCTGGCACCTACTGTGTGCTTAATAAATACTTTTAATCCATAAGTGAAGGAGAGCAGAGGATAGAAGGAGGAGGAGGAGATCTTGTTTCTAACATATGAGAGCGAGGAGTGAAATCCAGTGCTCTCAGCACTCTAAGGGGAGAATCAAGGGTTAGTGTTGAGGACAAGAGCACTCCAGATTGACCTCTTTATTGGAGAAAATTCTGAGTAAACTATGCAGACTTAGGTCCTCTCTTGGCTCATTTACAGCAGTGAATAGACTGTCATCATCATTTGGGCAAGGATTTTTTTATCCTAATTTCTTAAAATACTTTAATAATTTGAGAAACTCGTGTTGTTCAACTGTTTTCATATTTTGATGTGTCTAGAAAGCCTATTTGAAGACAGGAATGGCTATCTGAATCATACACGCACAATGCTATTACTTGCAGCTTAGTATTTTTTACTACTTCTACGGTAAACAAAAATTATTTTGCCTGAAACTGTAACCCTTCTTCCCTTGGTAAATCTCCTGTCTGACCATCTGGTTCTTGAAAAAGAGGAGTGCTGCCCTCACAGCCTCCACACTCTGTGGCTCCAGGTGGGCCCTGACCCTGGGTGAATCAGCATACTCCATCCCCCAGAACAATGGTTGGTCCAGGAAGACACACCTGACTCTCCAGGCCAGTCGGCACCTCCAGGAGTTTCCTGTCCAACTCTCTGGGGAACAAATCTCCTTCACATTCTCCCAACTCTTTAAAGATGTGACTCCTGAGCTCCCAGCAGCTGTATGTTCAGCTGTGTGAAGAAAGCCATCAGACGTACAAGAGCATGAAGCTGAGACAGAAAGAAAAACAAAAAGCAAAGACAAAATACAGAGATCGAAAGAAAGAGAGATAGAGAGAGAGGAAGAGGGGTGGGTACTGGGAGAGAGATTGCTGACAGTGATGCTAGGAGATGCCTTACCTCCTTTACATTTTTCACTAATTTTGTCTCCTACTTTTGTACTTTTCCAATAAATCCTATTTTCATTACTTTAGTTCAAATTGGATTTCTGTTACAACCTAAAAAATATGGAGTGCCACAGAAATTAGACTCAAGCGTGGTGTCACAGGGAAATACTCCAAAATATAGCTGTGCTGAAGTGAGAGAAGTGGGTCTGGGGAGCAAAGACCCTTGAGTCCCGGCCACTCACAATGAGGAGTCCTCATTCTGGTCGCTCTTCTAAACTGGACATGTAACACCTCCAATTGTCTCAATGAATTGGAAAGAAGGCAATGTTATCCCCATTTTACTAATGAAACCTAAGCTTACATAAGTTTATGTAATAAGTTTATGCAATAGAGTGGAGTTTTGTTTAATTCAAAAAAGGTAATACGTGTTTTTGTCATGGATGAAAGATTTAGACTAATATTGAAGGCTGTTAGTCTAGAGAGGAATAACAGAAAGGCCTGGAGACCAGGTGCAGGAGACAATCCCTCTGGAGCCAACCCCAAGACCACTTACCAAAGGGCTGGAACTCTGTCAGCTGCAAAGCCTCCATCTGATGGTAACCAAAGCTGGTAGTGTTAGTTGTCTGGAACATCATGAAACACTTTCCTGTGTGAGAACTCACATCTGGTTCTACTGTCCCATCATTTTTGGGTTTGGCTCTCCTTTTTTCAACAACGGTATCTGCTGATAGAGATGGGAGAAACCAGCAGCCTTTCATTTTCAACAAAATACATCATAACCTATTTTTGAAAGGTTCTGGCAAACACATTTTGCACAAATTTGTTTTTCTCCTCAATCACTGGATTTGCAAAGAAATGGTAAACCATGTGTATTTGATTAAGTTACCATTAACTCTTTGAAAAAGCTCTTTAGAAGAAATGTTTAATGGACAGAAATCCTTGGAAATCTTTGTTTTTGGACCAAATCTTACCATTTTGTTGAAATGAAATGAAACTTGAAATCAATGCATTGAATTTGAGTCCACAATTGGCACTCTATATTTGACTAAATGTAAAAAAGACTGAAAACACAATAAGCAACATAAATTATACATATTGAATGTGTTATGTTTTAGAATATTCTCATTAGTTTCAAAACAGCATCCTACCATTACTAAATGGCATTTACTTTAAGTGAGTAACTATGACTATATGTCTCACAAAATGTAAATTAAATTTAGCAATAGGTTTACACAATTGTAATCTCATAACATGTTATAGTCTCTCAAGTGTAAAATATGAATAGAAAAACCAGAACTGGTGATTTTAAGGAGTCAATAAGACTTTCAAAGAGGTTTAACTTCATCTTGAGTATCAGGAGTAGAGCAGCAATTAAGTGATGCTCTGAGAACATATTGGGTACTGTCTACTGGCTCCACGCAGCCCCTCACTATCGCTTATATCTGGATATCTCTTCTGAGGCCTCATCTCTCATTTCCGTCACCCAACTGCGCACCTTACACTTAATCTCCTCGCCATAACCTCAAAACTAATTTGTCTAATTAATGCAAAGTTTCCCCTGTTCTCAAACTGGTTTTTCTCTTTCTTCTTCTCTTTATTTTCCTGCTGATAACCGAATTGTAAATTTCTCTACCACTTATTTTTTTTAACAGCTTTTTTGAGATATTAACTGCAAAGCACAAATTCACCCAATTTAAGTGGACCATTCGGCATACATTTCCTTTTTGTCTTTACACAAAGGTCGTCTTCTCAGTGATTTCTCTCTAACCAGTTACTTAACTTTTCAATACCTTTTCATCAATAACTCCCAGATATTGTCTTTGCTTTACATTTGCCACTTACCGTTTGCTTTTTTATTTTTAACACATCTTAACAAGGTCAGGGTTTTTCATCTGTCTCATTTGTTACTACATCCCCAGTAAGTACAACAGTGGCCGGCACAGAGTAAGCACTCAATAAATATTTATTAATGAATGAAAACTCATGAGAAATTATGATAAATAGAGACGGAATAAGAACTATTGGATTTAGTGGTAGGGAAATAAGTAGCGATCCTGTCAAGAATAGTTTCAATTAAATAGCTGGTGTAAAACAAGATCATAGTGGCTAAAAAAGTGGAAGAGACCCTTGTGCACTGTTGGTGGGAATAGAAAATGGTACAATCTCTGTGGAAAACAGTATGGTGGTTTCTCAAAAAATTTAAAAATATAACATATGATCCAGCAATTTCACTTCTGAGTATACATCCAAAGGAATTGAAAGTGGGGTCTTGAAGAGATATGTGTACACCCATTTCCATAGCAGCATTATTCACAATAGCTAAAATGTGGAAGCAAGTCAAGCGTCCATTGACAGATGAATGGATAAACAGAATGTGGCATATTCATACAATGGAATATTATTCAGCCTTAAAAAGGAAGGAAATTCTGACACCTGCTACAACATGGATAAACCTTAACAACATTATGCTGAGTGAAATAAGCCAGTCACAAAAGGACAAATAGTGTATGATTCAGTTATATAAGGTCTCTAGAGTAGTCAAATTCACAGAGACAGAAAGTAGAACGGAGGCTGCCAGGGGCTGGGGGAGGAGGGGGTGGAGAGTTACTGTTTAATGGGTATAGAACTTCAGTTTTACAAGGTGAAAAGTATTCTGGAGATGGATGGTGGTGATGGCTGCACAACAATGTGAATGTACTTAATGCCACTGAACTGTACTCTTAAAAATAGTTAAGATGGTCAATCTTATATGTGTGTATTTAACTACAATGAAAAACAACAACAACAAAAACAAGCAAAAAAGTGGAAAGTGAGGAAAAAATTAACGCACTGAAACCCATTTAAAAGTTTAATATGTGGCATGCAGAAGAGTGATAATTAAAAAAGGATGTGGGATCAGGGGAGGTGTTTTAACATACAGATATGGATTTACATGTTAGGAAATATAAAGAAGTTGAGAGAGAGAAGTGAGAGAGAATAACTGAATAAATCAAATAGTCTGAGGAGGCAAGAGGAGATGAGATCCAGAGAACACACAGGGAAATTAGCCTACAGGAAGGAGGAAAGACAGAAAACACGATATATAAAGATGCAGATAAATGTGTAGCCTTGAAGGTAAATTTTAAGAGAAATTTGTCTCTTACTTCTGTGTTCTTTGTGATGTCTGAGAAATGGAAATCCCTGGAGGTTTGAGGATGCTAGGGCATACTTGAAAGAACTGTTACATAAAATGGCAGAGAAGGAGAAAGAGACGACTCACAAAGTGTAATGACACAGTAGGCAGAAGGGAGGGTCCAGATGAGGTTGCTGACTGTACTGATAGTGGTGTCAGTCTAGACTTGGTACGTAGATTTAAAGTTGCTGCAGTCCTCACGTTTCATTCTGTTATTGATGTTTTCTCAATTTTATGGGTGTAGGGTCATTGCTGTGCTATTCTTATCTCTACTAACTGTTCTTGGAGCCGTGGAAAGATGAGGAATATGAAAGCATTGGGTTTGAGGAAACCCGGCTCCGGGGGTGCTGAGGTGGCTGTGTCAGCTCCCATGAATGATTCCACAGGCTGCAGTTGAACCTTAAGCAAATTAGGCTCCAAATAAAGACTGTTCTTTCAGCTTTTGACTCAGAGATGAGCAGAATAAGTGGGGAAGGGGCCATATATTGGGATTTTCTCTGGGTAACAAAATAAGGGAAGATACACTTCGATGAAATTTTTACTTATCTGTGGAGATAAGTAATTCCATAGCGGAAAGAGATACCTACTAAATTTTATAAAGTGGCCGTGAATTTGGGGTATTTAAGTAACTGATCTTTTTTTTTTAAATTATCATTTGTATGTTTATACCACTGTCTTGATAGTTTTGTGGGCAACGCACCCAGATATGATTTATAATGTTAGGTGGAATAGGGTGGAGTTCTTGGCTGTGGACCTGTTGGAGCAGGAGCTATAATGCATGCCCATCACCATCTTCTCTTCTTGACCCCGAAATGTGAGAAGAACAACAAAAGAGACTGCACAAGACCATGCCGTATTGTCTTACCTTTCCTGGGAATCCAGAATTTTTACGTTTTTCTTGTATACATAAAACAGAAGATCTCCCCGCACCACTTTCCTTCAAAAATTGTAAAAATACACTCTGGACAGGACGGCCCTCTGAGACTCTGACTTGCTCTTTCTTTCTCTTCTTCCACATGATGACACAGTGGAAGTGGACAGAATGGAGAAGGCCAAGGCTGCGGCCCTAAGATTTGGTGCAAAGTGGTGACCCCAGGAAATCTGGCCAAGGTGAACTAAGACAGCTCTAGGCTTCTCTCTGTGTCTGTCCTGGCTTTTGGCAGCCCTGGATTCTTTTTAATCAGTCTTTCTTCTAGTTATATTGACGATGGCTGACACTAAGGCTTAGACATTAAAGGGAAATATATAGGAGTGATATTTAGTGCTTTCTTTGAATTGAGAATATTCAGACCTTCCTGGAGTAGGAAAAAAAAAAAGTAGTGCCCTCTACATGGTCCAGCACATTCGCTAAACATTGGGTTCTGAGGCCATTGGGATCTCTTGCCCAACCCCATTAAAAATAAAGGGATATTTTGATTCATTTTCCCTCTTGGTTTGTTTTAACTCCCTCTAAGTCTTCTTAGAGGAGAAGAAGTGGCTCAGTTAAATCAGGATTCAGAAATTCAAAAGCCTACTCACAAATTCCATTGTAAGATAATCTTACTGCTACCCCAATCAACATTACTAACATTTTCGTCGGGTTCAAGAGCCTTCAAAGACATTATAAAGGTATTTCTAACAACCTAAGCCTGGAAATGTGGGTAAAGGTAGAGGAATAAAAGCATTAGAAAATAAATATCATAAACAGGTAGGATTTTATTGATATTCCACCGAAAGCCACCCTCAAAGAGGAAGGGGGAACAGGAAGACCCTGGACGACCACCCTTCCGACTTGTAAGCACATTCGGTCAACAGGAGAAAGCACCACAATAGAGCCACATGGATGGCAGAATACAGCTTCTGGGAGGACTCACGATGCCTTCTGGGAAGATGTTACTACAGCAGCTTTGTGTGAAAAAACGAAATGTGATTAGGGTGAGAAGAACACAAATAAAAGAGATAAAGTTAGTGAAATTTTGGTCAAAAAGGAGATTGGTTCCCAGGTCACTTAGGACCTCAGATGTAATGCAAATGAGATCTTTTTACACTAATAATTGTAATAGCTAATATGTGTTGAGCACGTGTTATGTGCCAGACACTGCAAGCGTGATGTGTATATTAAACAAATGTACAATATGTAATGTTACAACAAGAGGAGAAACACAAAGAAACCCAAACCTGGGCACATCATGGTCAATTCCATCAAGTTAAAGATAAAAAGAAAATCCTAAAGGCTTCTTGGAGAGATGGCTGTTTCTAGGGATGGAATAGGAAATATACAAGATGAGGCTGGTGCATCTTGTAATGACAGAAGTAAGGAAGCAATTATTAAAATGCACAAAGATGCAGTCTGTCAAAGGGACACAGGAGCCATCCTAAAGAGCTCCCAATGGCCGAAACTGGACCAACTGGAGGAACAAAATAGAGTTATTTGGTCATAACCCAAAGTATAAATAGATATCTATGAGCCCGTACTTATATAAACAAATGACAGAATGAATTAAAAATGGGGGAGAATGGATGTCTCCCATGTTCAGAACTTCAAATAATTCATGCAGATATTCTGCCCTGTAAGTGGTGGAGCATAACTCTTCACTCCTTAGGTGTGGGCTGCACACAGTAAATTCCTCCCACAGAGCACAGCATGGAAAGGGGGTGAGAGTCACTTTACAGTGGAGACACTTGACAACCCCACCTCAGCCAGGTGATTGGGGTCAACATCAACAGTGATAAGCCATGTTGAGATGTACCTTAGATACAGTGTGATGGAAAAGGCACCCTGCCTCTGTGTCTCTCCTCCCAAGAACACATAACCCCAGTCCCATCATTAGGAAAACAACAGACAAATCCAAACTGAGACACATTCTACAAGATTCCTGACCAATCTGTCAGGAATCCTCCAAACTGTCAAGGTCACCAAAACAGGGAAAGTCTGAGAAACTACCGTAGCCCAAAGGAGGCTGAGGAGACATGGCTACATGTAATGTTGTGTCCTAGATGGGATCTGTGAATTGAATTAGGATGTTAGGTAAAAAACAAGAAAATCTGAATAACATACAGACTTCAATTAATAACGATATATCAACATTGGTTCATTAGTTGTGACAAATGGAATATCCTATAGTAAAATGTTAGTAATAGGGTAAACTGGGGTGTGGGGGCTATGGGAACTCCCTGTATTATCCTTGTAATTTTACTGTAAATCTAAAACTGTTCTAAAATAAAACGTTTATTTAAAAAAGGAATTCTTCAAGCAGATTAAAAAACACATTTTGTAGAGAGGAATAATGATAAGAATGAGTCCGTTCCATCAGAAACAATGTAGGCCACAAGAAATGGGTTGCCTCTTTAAAGTGATAAAGATGAAAAGCATCAATCTAGACTTCTATGTCCAATTAAAATATCTCTCAGAAGCGAAAGCAGAATAAAGATATTTTCAGATGATCAAAAGCTGAAAGAATGTATTGCCAGCAGGTTCACACCATAATTGCTAAAGAAAGTCTTTCAGGCTAAAGGAAAATGGAAATTTGTATTTATAAGAGTGTTAGAAATTGTAAAAATGTAGGTAGGTATAAAAGATTTTTTTAACTAATAATCTTTAAAAGTTAACTGATTCTTTAGAGTAATATAATAATGCACTGTAGAACCTACAATATACGTTGAATCGAAATACGTAACCTACAAAGCACAAAGGATAGGAGAAGTTAAATGGAATTATACTGTTGTAAGGATTTTACATTATATACAAAGTGGTGTCATATTAATTCAAAGTAGATTGTATTAAATTAAGGATGTGTATTTATAAACCCTATAGTAACAATAAAATATAACATGAAGAGTTACAGCAAAAAAACCCAATAGAGAAGATAAAATGCAATGTAAAGAAATACTTAGTTAACCCAAAGTACAGCAGGAAAGGAGGAAGCAAGAATAAAAGAACAGAAAGGATGAACGGAAGGTAAATACCAAGATGACGGACAGAGACGGGGAGATGGAGTGTGATGGAGCACAGCAGGCAGAGAAGGCGGTGTTGCTTCCTAGGGCAACAGTGATGTGTAAGAAATATGGACATAAAGAAAACATTCAAAGTTTTCTTTGTTAGCAGATTATCGACGTGTCAGAGCCATCACTGATGTCCACTCTCCCTTTCTGGAGATCTCAAGTGGGTAGAGCATCTTCAGTTATAAATCAGCCAGTTGTGTGAAAGGACAGCTCTTATTTCAATGGAAGATTTTCTAGTTAAGAAACTGGAAGCTATTTTTAGTAATTGCTTATTTTCAGTTGGCTCCAGTTTACTAAGTTGATACAAGATGTAATCTTTTAGATCACATATTGAAATATTATTTGTGAGTAAGAGAAGTATATGACTTCAGGTCCCTAACTGAATATAAAAATTCTCAGGCAAGCCACTCAACATGAAAACAATGACCATTCCAAGAGGCTATTCCTGTATGCTTTAAGAAATCTGTGACTAAGCTATGTGTGAAAAGATTCAAACTCTATTGCAGAGTCAAAGGAATGTGCTATTTCTATCAACATATTTTAAGCTGTAGTAACATTTAACTTAATTCTTTGAACATCTTTGGTGGCTTCCTGGGTACTTTACCAGTTCACTGGACTATCTTCCGCATTCACATGCTCAGGCTAAAAGTAATGGTGTATTTTTCTTCAAACAAGCAGAGTTAAAAACAAAATTTGTCGAAGATTTACAGATGATACACCGCCTTTTGGAGGTGATTGCTTTTCTGTGGCTTGAAGGTGCGTTGGGTCCAAGGAGTTCCTCCTGAACCCAGAGGAACCTGGTTCCTCTGTGGAACCCAGAGATTTGTAGTGAGCTATTCAGTTTCACTTCCACTACCTTTAACTGTAATTAGTACCACTCAGAAATTTGGGGACAAGGTTTGATCCCAGAAAGGGCAAGCGTAAGGAATCCCACGGCAGATGGTCTTGCTGTGTGTCCCCGAGGACCATGTGATATCATGGATAAACCAAGAATTCTGGAATCAGAGGGATCTGAGTTTCAACCTATGTGGCCTCTGGGTAAAGTGGGATAACGGCCTTCTCAGAGGAACTCGAGGATTAAATCATGGCAGCAGAGCTCTCGCACAGCCCCTGCTACTGGCGGGTAGCAATGAATAGTGGTCCCACCTCACTCCCTCTCTTTCTTTCTTCGCTGACCTTGGCCACACCTAGATTAACTGAAAATATTCAGTTATTAGTCTTTTAAATTTAAGACAATATGTTCTTATATGTCTGCAATGGTCATTGTGACTCTAATTTTCATTCATTGTTGACTGTTGAAGTTAAACATCTTTTCACATGCTTATTGGCAATTTGTCCCATTTGAAAGTATTTATTCAAATATTTTGCTCACTTTTTAATTGTCTTGTTCATCTCTTTACTGAGTTGTGAGTGTTCTCTTTGTATCCTGGAGACAAGCCCTTCCTTTGTCATATATTTTCTCCCAAGATGTGGCTTGCCTTTTCTTCTTTTTCATTTTTTAAGAGCAGGATTTTTTATTTTGATAAAGTCAAATTTACAAAATTTTTCTTCTGCTATACATACCTTTTGTTTCCTGTGTAAGAAGTAACCACAAAGTCTCAAATATTTTCTCCTATAATTCCTTTTGGAAGTTTTATAGTTTTAGCTTTTATGCTTAGGTCTACGATCCATTTTTAATTCATTTTTGTCTATAGTATGAAGTAGTTGTCAGGGTGTTTTCCCTTATATTTCTATTGGTTGTCCCAGCACCATTGGTTGAATGACTGTCATATCTCTCATTGATTTGCATTGCCAAACTGGTCAAAGATCAAATGACCATTTGGGTGTGGTTCTGGACTCTCTCTTTGTTCCTTTGATCAGTGTGTCTATTCTCTCTCTCATACCCGCTCTCTTGATTATGGCATCTTTATAGTCTGTTGCAGGATCTGAAATCTTTGTAGTTTGATACATGATTCGAAACCAGATCATATAAGATATACAGATTGTTTTCTTTTAGGTTTGCTTGACTCTTTAGATTCTTTTTATTCCCATCTAAATTTTAAAGTCAACTTACTGTTTTCTAGATGAAATTTACACTTTTGGAATTTGACTAGGATTGCTTTGAGTCTATAGACCAAATTGGGTAAAGTGAACACTATAACAATATTGAGTCTTTTGATCCTTAAAATAACATGTATCTCCCCATTTTTTCAGGTCTTCCTTAATTTCTCTCAGAAGTCCTATTTACTTTTCATTGTACAGATCTTTTTTATATTTTGAGTTCATCCCTAAGTATGTCATATTTTTTTACACTGGTGTAGATAGTACTTCAATTTCAAATTCCCATTTTTCTTTTTTTTGACAAAGATTCATGCTGAGCTAACATCTGCTGCTAATTTTCCTCCTTTTTATTCCCCTTCTCAAAGCCCCAGTACATAGTTGTATATTCTAGTTGTATGTCTCAAATTCCCATTTTTTTTTTTTTGATGAGGAAGATTGGCCCTGAGCTAATATCTGTTGCCAATCTTCCTCTTTTTGCTTGAGGAAGATTGTTGCTGAGCTAACATCTGTGCCAGTCTTCCTCTATTTTGTATGTGGGATGCTACTGCAGCATGGCTTGATGAGCAGCGAGTAGGTCCACGTCTGGGATCCAAACCCACGAACTCTGTGCCACCGAAGCAGAGTACACAAACTTAACCACTACGCCACTAGGCTGGCCTCTCAAATTCCAATTTTTGATAGTAGTATATAGAAATACAAAAATACAATTGATCTTTGCATTTCTATATTGTGTGCTGTGACCTTGTTCAACACATTTATAAGAGCTAGTAGCTATTTTGTGGATTCTTTAGGATTTCCTATGTGCATGATCATATCATTTACACATAAAGATAGTTTTACTTCTTATTTTCCAATTTATATATCCTTTATTTCTTAATTACCTTATTACATGGGGTAGGATATGTCCTTTTTGGTGGAAAGTTTTCAATATGTTGTTTTTCTTTTTGCTGAGAAAGATTCACCTTGAGCTAATATACATTGCCAATCCTCCACTTTTATTGTTTGAGGAAGATTAGCCCTGAGATAACATCTGTGCCAATCTTCCTCTATTTTGTATGTGGGACACCACCACAGCATGGCTGACGAGTAGAGTAAGTCCTTGCCTGGGATCTGAACCTGTGAACCCAGGCCGCCAAACTGGAGCGCATGGAACTGTAACCAGTCGGCCACGGGGTCGGGCCCTCAATATTTTTTTTTTAAATGTATATAGGACTTTGCAGATTTTCTATTTCTTCTTAAGTCAGTTTTGGTAATTTGTGGCTTTCAAGGAATGTGTCCATTTCATCTCATTTTTCAAATTTATTGGTGTAAAGTTGTACATAAAATAACTTTATTATTCTTTTAATGTCTGTAGGATCTTAGAAATGTTCCATCTTTCACTCCTCATATTAGTAAGTAATATCTTCTCTCATTGTTTTCTTATTCAGCCTGATTAGAGTTTCATAGATTTTATTGATCTTTTCAGAGATCCAGTTTTGGGTTACATTGATTTTCTCTATTCTTTGTCTATTGAATTGATTTTCCACTCTTCTTTTTATTGTTCCTTCATTCTACTTACTGTGAGTTTACTTTGATCTACTTTTTTTCATTTCTTGAGGAAAGCATTGATTTTATCATAATCATTTCAAATTCTACATTTCCCTCTAAGCATTTCTTTAGCAATACCTCAAAATTTTTGAAATTTTGTGTTTTATTTTTATTTATTTGAAAGTATATTCCAGCTGCTCTCATAGTTTCTTTGACTCATGGATTATTTAAAAGCATGTTGGATTATTTCCAAATATTTGGATATTTTTCAGATATCTTTCTGTGATTGATTTCTTATCAGTACTGTTAGGGTGAGAGAATGTACTCTGTACAATTTTAAGCCTTTTTAACATTCTGAGATTTGTTTTATGGTCTGGAATATGGCCATAATACCTGGTGAGTGTTTTATATATAACAGAAACGAATATATATTCTGTAGTTTTGGACTAGAATGTTCCATAAATGTCAATTATGTGATTAAGAGTATTATTTCAGTGTTGCATAATCTTCCAAAGACATGTGTCTAAGATTTAATTTAGTCTGATAATATTTGTATGTAAATCTCCTGGGGGAGAGGTCCTAGGGCAACACTGAGCTCTGTTTCCTTTGGTGATGGCCCTTGACTGTGTAACGGGAGGACACAAGAGAAGGAATTTGGTCTTCAGGCACAATCAGCAGCAGCAGGAGATTTTCATCATCATCAACTTAATCTTCAAGTATTTATTAAGAATCCATTAGGTTACATTCCCCCAAAGACCTAGTTTCCAGTCTGTCCTGTTGTAAGTCACTAAAAAAATATAAAGTCACAAAAACATTAAGGTTTTAGTATTTTTAAAATGGAAATATGTTGAGTTTTGCACGTAGCAATTTCTCCAGTGATTTCTGCTCAATCTACACCATATTTTACTTTCCTCCAGTTTATGTATTTGTAGCTTAACTCAGCCTCAGCTAATCAGATCCCCATGATTGTCTGATATATGTCCCTGTTAGAATCCACTGAGGACTTCCCATGAGGCTGTTAAGAGAGAGGGGTTTGCTCTTTCCCTTTGGTCTTGAATCTGGGAGGATCCAGGGGGAGCTGCCCACAGGTGAATTGCATCAAAGGGATCTGAAGAGACCAGAGTCAAAGATAGGTGAGACCAGATCCCAGTGAACGTGAACTCCTGAGTCCAGCTCCCCCTGCAGCTGCAAATGTGTCCCGAGCGCTTTTTGATGGCACAAGCCAATGCAGTTAATCCTTTCTTCCTTAAGCACTGCGAGCTATTTATTCTTCCTGTTGCTTGAATCTGTAAGACTTCTAAATGATGTAGGTATTATCAAAGTTCTCAGTTGTATAAAAAATATGTTAATATGTGTTTTCTGGTCTGAGCTTCTATAAGACAGTGTGGATACTTTGCTCTGATCATCTCTGCATCTTCACTGGTGAAACAAGTATCTGTTCCTGAGACAGTGGTTAATAAATGGCTAATGAGTAACTGAAATATTGAAACGTGTTCAGTGTACAGTAATACAGAGGATGAAGTAGTTGCTCGAGTCTTACAATTGTGAATGGTTTAGGAGGGCTCCCTAAATTTTCTTCTTAGAAATTTCTGGTTGAATGCAGCCAATCGTCAACCTCCAGTTTTTGTATCCTTGTCATGCACATTACCTGACGACCTTCTTCTCAAACACTTAGTGTTGGTGGCACCTTGCAGGCCCAGTCTTAGACCATAGGGTCCATGAGGTAGGGACTCTTGGTGTTCCCCTTATGCCTGGCCTGTGATGGTGGAGCATCATGAAGAGGTGCTTCAGTGCCTCTATGTAGGCTCTCTCCTGCAAATCCTCCTCCCAGAACCCTCCTCTGCTTGAGTTCTGGCCAATGTCTTTCTCTCTGGAGGGTACAAATGGATAAACATCGTCTTCCATGGAACTCATCCCAGTTTCACTGTGGGGTGAAGACAGGGAACAGGCAAATATGAACTCTCCTCCCTGCTCCTGCCTTGCTCCCCAGGGTTATATCTCATCCTTTTCCTCACTAATATCCTGCACTTGGAAGACTATCCTACATTAAGATTCAAATAAGTCACACTTTGCAATGTGTTCCTGACCCCAGAATTTCTTGGCTAAATTCAACCCTTGTTCCACTGTGTACAAATCTTGCTCGAAAAAGGAGTCAAGCCAAGGGGTCTGTCTTCTGCTCACTCACCAGTTCAAGCCCACTTGTCACCCAGCAATGAAGACCAGTGGCCCTGTCTGATTCTCTCTCAGCTCCAGAACAACCATAAAACCCTAAAGGTTATAGTTTGAATTATGCTCTTTCTTTTCTTTCTAAATTGAAATGAAAAGCAACTCACAGAAACCACAAACTGTGCCAGGAAAAGTAACAAAGTGGCAAATTGGAGGAGGAAGGAGGGCAGAATAATTTGCAGCAGTTTTAAGTGCACTTGTCATCTCATAGATAGAGATGGTTAGTGAGCATCTTACATTTTGCTGGCAGAGACTGTGTATGATCCAGAGCATTATGTAACACAATTTTTCGATAGCAATGGAAGGCTTCCATATTTTTATGTATTTGTCTAAGAAGTCAAAATGTGAAGAAAAGATATTGGAAAGGCTCTGGCCTCCAGCCATTAATCTCATATTATCACTTTTTACAGCCTGTACTGATTATGCTTAGAAAATTGATGTAGTGGGGGGAAAACAAAATTATAGCCATTGGAATGAAAAGCTACTTACAGTTGAGCCAATGGAGATAAAATCCAATAAGACGTCTGCACACGTTCTCCACGCTCACCTTCCACTAAATTGCTGACGTATTTGTTATGCTCGAACTCAGCAATATCAAATACCAACATCAAAGTGCAAAAAACATTTCTATCCCTTTACTAATTGCAAAGAGGGCAGTAGCTTTATTATTATTTCTTTACTTTTGTAAAAAAAAAAAAAAGAATAAACAAAAACGTGATACAAATTTGGAGCATTGGTTGACACTCAGTAAATGGGCCAGAATCCACATGGATGCTGACACAGCAGCCACCACTCACTGGAAGAGTGACCCCACATTATGCATGATGGAGTGAGAACCTCAGAAGTCCCTCAACTTCTTGGTGAGTGAAGTTATAGGGTTCACGCTCTCGGAAGACTTATTTTCCTTTTTATTTGTGTTTCCTCAAGATTTATGGCTTGGCCCCTTAGAAAACATTTTCATTTTTGCAAATAGAATTTATCTTCAGTTTGTTTTATTTTACTTTTACTGGTTCCTCACTCACCATGCTTTTAGGTTTCATGCGAGGATTTGCAAGTCTCTAAGCTGTTGAGACTCTTGGCTGCTGCAAATGTCTGTGAATAACCAGAGACGGCCTGATTGTGGGGAAGTTGGAACATTGGCCAAGTCACCTATGGCCATTTTCTGGGATTCCTTCTAACATTATGTTTTGTATCAATGGTGATAACCATTAGCACTAAAGTGTGGATGCTGACTTCAATCCACATCAGCAATAAAAAGTAGCCAGTGAGTAGGTGGAGTCGCTTTATCCAAAATATTTTAAACTAGGTCTTCAAATAGCATGACGAAAACTTATTCTTACTTGGCACATATATAGCAACCCACAACTCCTGCTTTCAATAATATTTGAATCCTTAGCTTGAGTAAATAAAGGAAAATGTCAGTGTTATAAAATGACATGCTAGGCTCACTGAAAGGAAAGTCTCAGAAATAATTATGTCCACAACCTTGGTGAAAGATAAAAATCAGAAAGTGCAGCTTGTTTCAAAATATTCCTCTTTCAACACATACTACTTTCATTGGATTCTGTCTTAGTTTTTACATTTTTAGATTGACTGAAAAAGCTAATTCTCATTCAAGATTAGAAGGTGACTGGTGGTGAGTGAAATTTGGTAAAGACCAGCAGATATAGCATTAGAAAGGTCCAGTATTCCATTGGATTTGCCAGAAAATCAATCCGGGTGTGAGATCTGGCTCTTCAATACTGCTATTTTGCCCATATCTCTGCCAAAGAGTCGCCATCTCCCTGACGCCTAACCCACCGAGGCCGCGCCTATCTGGATGCAGGTGGAGGCGGCTCATAATTTCAGTTTAGAGGTCATTTTCCTTGAGTCTCATCCAAACGCATGAACCCAAACATGAGAAAAGCCGAGAGTTGAAAGCCGAGGTGGGAGGTGATCAGACACAGCTCTCCAAAGACCAGGGCAAAGCAGCTGCCAAGTGGATGGAGCGGGAGAAGTGGAAGGATGAGGGCATGTTTCTGTCTGTTGCAGGGCTGGGAGGGTAAGAGGAGGAGGGGGAGGCTGCGAAGAACTGGGAACATGAAAATCGAATCTTGATCATGTTTCAGACAACACACGATTAACTTTTTGTTCTTCATTTTATTTTTTCCTCAAACAACTTTCTGAAGTGGATATTATTCTCCCCACTTTATAGGCGCAGTGGAGTTCACTGTTCTGCCAAGTACACACAGGGAGTGAATCCTGATCTAGGATTGCTGGGCGCAAGAGCCAATTAGTGTTTCTTAGAACCACTTTTGTCCACCAAGGAGACTGAAACGACAGAAATGACTCAGTCTTCAGTTTCAAGTGGGAGATAAACCATGAAAACAATGACTAAATACTATTAAGGTGAGTAATATGGAAATGCCTTTTTTTTTTTTTTTTGCAAGTCAGGTCAAAGGCAGGTGAATATTTGTAAATTCATATGGTTCAGCCTAATTAAAATAGATACACTGTTTGATTCCTTTGGGGAAATATGGAGGTCAGCAAGGCCAGCCCTGGTTAGACGGTCCATGATGCCGAGTCTAGGTGACATCTCTGCTCTCCTTGGCTTCTCCTCAGGGTCCCCAGACCCATTTTCCATTGTTCCCAGGACTTTTGGTTCTTATACTGTCATATTCTTCAATTTCCTTTTCTGCAATATTCAATCTACTACACATTGGCATCAGTTTTTCTTTGTTTTTATGTTGGAGAGATTCATTATCTGCAATAACTGTTTATTGTGAACAGATTGGGTCTTTTCATGACAGTTTGATGTAGAACAAATATCATTGAAAAGATTATTTGTGTGTGTGTGTGTGTAAATTATTTTTTCCTCCCTTCCTATTTCCTACAATAACTCTGTTCATTTTGAGACCATTTGTTCTAAGTACTCATATGTGCCTGCTACCTCTCAAGTCTAGTTTTTCTATTTTTAAGCTTCTGAGACGTTTTTTTCCCCTTCATTTTTTTTTTTGTGAGGAAGATCGGCCCTGAGCTAACATCTGCCAATCCTCCTTTTTTTGCTGAGGAAGACTGGCCCTGGGCTAACATCCATGCCCATCTTCCTCCACTTTATATGGGACACCGCCACAGCATGACTTGACAAGCGGTTCGTGGGTGGATGCCTGGGATCCGACCCAGTGAACCCTAGGCCACCACAGCAGAGTGCACTCAACCACTTGCGCCACTGGGCCGGCCCCAAGCTTCTGAGACTTTTTATGTAACTGTTAATTTTTCTATGCTTATTCATGCTTAGAGATGGATATCTCTTTGGTCAGAGCCAGTAGCCCATAAAGACTCCATCAGAGGTTGTACAGTTTTCTGCACTCCTTAAAACATCTTAAAATTTTGTATGTGCATCTAAACGTCCTCCCTAGATACCAGCCATCTCATAGACGTTTACCAGTCGTATTGATGGTGTTGCAGAGATTTTGGGTGGCCCCGCATTCCTGGCACTGGAATCATTCTCATTAGCAATCCTACACTGATAACTCACAAAATAATGATCCATCCACGGTATTCCTATGCTAGCTGTGATGCCGTCTATGGTGTGACAACTCGAGATGTAACGGTTCCTGTCAGAAACAAGCAATATTAAAATGATGTATACAAATAACTCGACTTTGTTGGTTCCAGTTGAGGATCATAACTGCGCTGATGTTTTTTCATCTAAATAAAAAAAATTACCGAATTTTATATGTGAAGTAAAGATGGTGTTTCATAGAATTGTTGCTTTGTTGCCTTCTTTCTCTAACATGAATATTTCACCTTAACACTACATTAAAAATTTGTTATTCTTTGATATTCTCCATCTGAGCTACTGCTTGCTTGAAATTAAGCCTCATTGTTGTGCTCATTAACTCTCAAAGCTTCTAAAAATGCCAAACTTACTCTCGGAAAAAGTGTGGTTCAAATGTTGCACCTTGATGTTTTACTGGCCCTCATACACTTCAAACCCTCAACTGCCACCATAAAATTAAATGAGTATAATTTATTGAAGATTTCTTGACATAATTATAGCTTTTTGAAAGAGAGGAATATTTTGTCTGGAAAGTAGCAGTCCAAAACAAAAGAAACCTAAAGCATTCGCCTGACTGCAAAACCATAAATAAATCTGCTAGAGAAACCTGCAAATAGCACAAATGCTATTTTTGTACTGAGTTCAAACAGACGTTGGCTTTCCCTAACTTAAACATCTCTGGTGAAAAGCTGAGTTCAGAGTCCAAGGCCTGGCAGATGTCGAGATGTCTTCTCCATGCCCGCATGGAGAGCCAGCAGCCATGTTGAGGAAAATGGCTCTTCTGCAGGTAAGGAGGTTTATTTCTCCTTTAGCATCTCTTAGAAAATGGCTGGCCGAGTCTGGAGAGCACTGCGGGAGGGCAGGCCATGAACAGCACCTACTGTAGGTAAATGTGGTGGATTCAGAGGGCCCACATTCCTCCTGCTCTTCCCACTTTCTCTCACCTTGGGCCGTGCTTCACCCGTGAAAGCCTCCCAGTTTCTGCTTGGGCCTCAGAGAAGGACTGCACTGGACAGAGCTGTACTCTATGGAGATGTCTGATTATGAGAGGACAGCATGCTGGGAAAGGCCACATGGGGAGACGGCAGGGAGAAGCCCAGTCAGGGGGAGAGATGTCACTAACTCCCAGCCATGAGTTAGCTGAGACCCCAGCTGAGACCCTGATCAGCAGGATGAGCTGACGCCCCCGAGCCCTAAAAAACTGCAGATTTGAGAACAATGTGATTTAGTATTATTTTTTTAAGCCACTGAGTTTTGGAGGGGTTTATTACGTAGTGATAGGTGATCGCAAGTGTCAAGTCTACTGCTCACCCAGACTTGATGTGCTCATCCTCCAAGATTGGGTCTGGGGCCACTGCTCTGGTAGGTATGGAGAGTCAGCTAAAGCCAGAGGTTCAGAGTAACAGCATAAGCTAAAACCAGAGAATAAAACAAGGCATTTCAAAGCCAGGGAAGGGAACGCCCCCCGGAATAGGAGACATACAGACACCTCCAGGATAAAATAAGAGTTATTGACATTCCCTGCGCCGCCCAGGGCTGGCCACTCATGTGTGTTCACAATAACTGATGATACCTCTGCAAATAAAAATGAGCCTATTTAATATGCTGTGGTCAATAACTAATTAAATTTGTTTCTAAGAAGCCATCCCACTGCACCCAAATGGTTTGTAGTTGGAAAGCAAGGATCACAGAGCAAAATAACCATAATGGTCAACTAACTACGTGTTATTTAATTGAAGTAGCCGTGAAAATCCATCTTCTTGATAAGACACAAGCATTTTATGGTTACAAAATGCTTTAGTAATCCTTGCTAACACAATATTTGGGGGACCTCCTGCCATTAAGGTTTCCTTTCTGAAGGGTCACTAGCAATAAATGTTCTATATTCACTTTTATGTCAGTTTCAGCTGTAAGGCCATATAAAAGCCCAGAGCCGAACAGTGCAAAAGTATCAGTTTCTTGAATTTGTGAAGAATTCTGGGCAGTGGGACCAGATATCTGCCTTCTTCAGACAATGTCATAGTGTGGAAAAATCGGCTGTCCTCTGCTGCTGGAACGGGTCATTAGCTGTTGCTGGACCTCCCTGCGTTGTGTGAACCCTTAACAGACACACACCAGCTGTCATGTGGAGGTCTACACATGTGCCCACAACTGGAGTGCAAAGACTCCGCTCTGTGGGAGACACAGAATCGCACATGGGCTGTCTGAGCAACGTTCTTGTGGCTGCCTCTGCTGGGCCTCCTTCACTGTGATCAGTGGCAGGTTTTTCTTTTGTGGATGATCTCCTGTCATACATAGTATGTTAAAGATGGAGACGATGACCGTAACCCAAGCGCATTTTTCCAGGGCAACTGTTTATTCCTGACTCAAGGACCGGAGACGCAGATGTCCCCACTGGGGTCAGTGCTATGTGTCTCCAAGGTCCCTGCAGATCCCTCACCCAAGGACAGGCAGCCTTCACCAGTGGTTTTATGATTCAATGACAAACAGACAGAAAGGATCATGCTGAGAGGAGGAGCTCTGGGGACCTTGATTATCTCCCACATTTGGGAGGAGAGAGAGGAATTTGTAAGGCCCAGGTGGACATCTGGATGTGTGGAAGCAAGACAAGGGAGGAGGGCCTGGGAGGAAGAGAGGCTCTAAGCAGAAAAGCAGAGCCCATCACGCCTTCCTCTGGCTGGGTCTGGGCAGTGGCCAAGCGGGGCAGGGCCAAGTGCCCAGAGCCGGGCCGAGTCTACACTCCTCTTGCCTAGCATAAGGAATGTGTTCACAGAGAAAGCCCATCCTTGCTTACAGAAGTGAATCTGGAGAGCATCCTCGTCTGCTGGTGAAAGTGTCCCATTTTCTCCAGCGTGGGTTCCTCCCTCAGGCTTAGCTACAATGGCAGATGGAATTGGCAGGAATGCCCTCACCCTATAGGAGGATTTTCTTGATTTTGTGCCCATACCAATGGAATTACTGGAAACACGAGACAGACTTTTATAAGTACCACAGGCATGTCTGGTTTTTCAAGCTTCAGCAAAGAAGTTTTTTCAGTGAAGAATACGAAACAGACTTAATAAAAATATAACAAAGCAGCATTCTCTTGATTCGTTGGTGAAGGGATTTTGCCTTTCCCCAAACTCGCATCAATTTTTAAGTATAGTTCATTTTTAAGCATTTAACGAGTAATTAATTGAACAGAAATGGAATCAAATGTTTTTACTTACAATTGGGAGAAATTTTGCTTGTGTCACTTTTGTTAAAATGGGAGTTCAGAGTACTTTGACTTTTCATAGCCATACGAGAAAAAAATAAATAAATAAAATGTAAGTAAAAAAACCCCACGGTGTCAGATGTCAGTCTCTAACTGCACTGGGTATAAAAATCTAAACACAATATAAAACAAACCAACAGAGAAACACATTCCCAAGTCTGTGCTAGCTTTCTTCTGATGAACTGCAAATAAGAGATAAATGAAAAGTTGAAATAAAAGCTATTATTTGTGACTATCATCCCATTAATGAAATCTGGCTCTGGCAGCCTGTGGACGTGGAGGCAGATAACGCTGTCAATGCGGGTGGACAGATCCAAGCAGACAAGCCCATACCAGCACTCTGGAGAGCAAGTTCATATAATCCTTTTCTATACTTCAGCTAGTATTTTTTTTTTCAGATTATAAAATAAAACCTCCCCAAATTGGAAAACATAAATATTTTACGCATCTGTAGAGAGCAGACATATGTTTTCATTGGTTTACAGAGTGTTCTTCATATCTGAGGTTAAATTGTTATTCTTCCAAGATGAGGATTATTACTAATGACAACAGACATCTGGCTCTTGTGGATCTAAGAGTGCACAGCATGTCAAGGGCAACTAGTCCTGTGCAGCTGAATTGAAATGGTGTCAGTAAAAATGGAAAATGGGAACAGAGATATTCAAAACGAACGTTATTTTATGAAAAAACTAATCCACTAAAAATGTAGCAAAAAGGATGTGCCAAAATGCAATGACATGCTTGACTCTAAGTTTTTAAGTAATGCAGACAGTAAATCTGTCTTTCCTGACACAAATATGCAGAGAGATAGAAGTATCTGGAAAGAAATATACCAAAATGTGGTTGATTTTATTGTGCATGATTTTTTTTTATTTTAACATTTCTTTCTTTAAATTTGCATTTTCCAAATTTCCTGTAAAGGATATTTATTCCTTTATTTTTTTAAGATAACATTTTTTAGAGTGCATAGAATTAATAAGCCTAGATATAGGAAAAGACTTATGTAAATACTCCCATTGAAAAAGAACATTCCTACAGTTTAGTTCAGAGCTTTTGAATACAAAAGAAATACTAATTTTAAAAATAGTATTCCTTAGTAAATTGTAACCTATTAATTCTTTGAGTTTGGAGAGAGACCAGTTTATTTGTAGTCCACACTATTTACAAAATGCTTCATCCTCATGCAAATGCTAACACTTACTCCAGAATACAGTAAAACAAATTAATAAACTAAGACTTTCTAGATGTTACTATGCATTAGGTTCTGTGCTGAGTGTTTTACAGACATGATTCTATTCACTGCTCACAATCACAATCCTGTGAAACAGCTACTCTCGTTTGCATTTTATAAATGGACAGTTGAGACACGGAGAGGACAGTTACCACACGTGTAAGCACACAATGAGCATGAAGCCTGCAATCCGACCCCACCGGCCTTCCCCAGAGCCCAGGGCTCAGTTGCTATTGTCTCAGCCACCCCCCTGTGCTGCACTGTTTTTGCTTGTAAATGAAATAATGTATAAGTCATACATGAACTTTGAATAAGTAAGAACTGTATAAAAATGAAATAAAACAGAATGATGTTGTGTCTCTGCAAATCGAACCAGACGCAAGGGGACTAATGTGTGAAAATATGAATGTGCCAGGCTGCTAGTTCAGACCCCAGTGAGGACAGCGGGTCCCCACGGCAGGCAGGGAGTGAACGCCCTGCGCTGACAGAGCCCTGAGTCACCAACACACACAAGGCAGCCTTGTTCCCCTCCCTGCTGACTCCTCTCTCCTTCCGCTGCTGGGGGTAACTTCTTCTGCATTTCACAGCAGATAATTTAAATCCTCTGGATTGTTAGAAGACGTCCACGGGTTCCTGAGAGGATTGTTCTGAGAAACATCATGTCTCCAGAGTGTTCATCTATTTCTAATGTTCTCCTATATTTCTCAACCTTGTGGAAGAAACCACAAACTGAGAGCGAGACAGAGAGAGGGGAAAAAAAGCACATCCCAGCCATGGTGCTCTTTAAATGCTTTAAATCCTCATCTGGATTATCAAGTTCCCAGACTGATAATGAGAACCAGACGAGGCACTTGAGCTGAAGCAAAGAGGAAAAAGTACAATTAAATCCATTTAATGAAAATCCTTAGATGCTTGGTGTTGCCAATATGCCTATGGTCTTGGGCCACCTCATCATCCTGGTGCTTTATACCCGAGATGGAGAAGAGAGAAGATTGACGCAAAAAAGGAGCGGCCTGCACCAGCTCTTCCCACACCCCTCAGCGGGGGACAGGCCCGTGTTCTCACCTGAGCAGGGCTGGGTGAGGGGGGAAGCCGCCCACTCTCCCCACGGTGCAATCATATTCGTCCTTCTTCAGACTGTACTTTCAAATACGCCACTTTGCACTGTAGGTCGGCATTGTCGACTAATCTTAGAGGCACAAGTGACAGGGGCCCCGAAAGGGCCTGCAACAATTAATATGAGGTGGAAGATCTCACCACCAACCTCTGTATGCCACCCACAGGTGTCTATGAGGTCTCTAAACACCACCCCATGAAATTATAGGGGATTAAAGAATATATACAGGTACCCAAATCAACAAGCAAATGAAAAGAGGCAGCAAAGGTTGAGGGACACCCGGGAAGAATGTGTAATGAGAGAGGCAGGGCGTACATACATTCAGAGGTACGTGCCTTTTTGGGGGCCACAAGATACCCCACAGCACGAGTTTTTTGAAACAGAAGTGAAGTGGACAGAGTATGTCTGTTATGACGGCAGCCAGTGCAGGCGGAAGACCCAGCCCAGTGAGAGGGAGCTCTTCTCCTGGAGGCAGAGTCGGCCACGGGGAGAAGAGAAGGGCAGGATCCAAGGCACCGGGAGATGAACTAGTGCAGGCAGGCCCGTTGCGTTCAAAGGACGGATGCTGCAGAGGACATGGGGAGGGGATGGGTCTCAGAATTCTCGTCTTGTTTTGTTTCCCAGGATTGACCCGATCCTTATTCTATGGCTCCATTGTCCATGGTTCCACTGGGTTGCTCTTTTATAAAAACAATGGTCATGGAAGCACAGAATTCTCCCCAACATTACTAGCTGAGTACCTTCTCACAAAAGTGCTTCTAAAGCTCTCTGTGGTATAAGAAAATCTAATAGAAGGTTTTACTTGATAGAACTGAGTATTTCAATATATCCATTATTTTTTACAAAGAGAAAGAATCATGATTATAGAATGTTTGCTTTAGCCTGCTAAATATGCAGCATTTTCCCAAGTCTAAGATATTGATTTGCTTTCTGTATATACATAAGCAGCTTATATTTAAGGTAGGATACTGGACTCAGTATTTTACTTCAAATTCCTGAATAGTCAACACATATAAAACCGTTTCCCTTGCTACACACAAGACTGAAGCTACACAGATTTGCTCCACCCACTGGCAGTGAAAGGAAGAAGGATCTGATTGAGATTGAGTGCAATATTAGAATTCAATTAACTCATCAGAACAATTAAATATTTATAAAATAGATATCCTCTTGTATGGCAGAAGAGAATTCAATTTGCCATATTCCACCTGTGAGATCTTCTAAAAAATGAAATGTGCTCCTGAAATGCGGTCTTTGAACAATTGGGTAGTTTTTTTTTTGTTTTTTTTTTTTTGGTGAGGAAGATCAGCCCTAAGCTAACATCCATGCCAATACTCCTTTCTTTTTGCTGAGGAAGACCAGCCCTGAGTTAACATCTACTGCCAATCCTCCTCCTTTTTTTTTTCCCCCTTTTTCTCCCCAAAGCCCCAGTAGATAGTTGTATGTCATAGTTGCACATCCTTCTAGTTGCTGTATGTGGGACGCGGCCTCAGTGTGGCCGGACAAGCGGTGCGTCAGTGCGCGCCCGAGATCTGAACCTGGGCCGCCAGTAGCCGCGTGCGCTCACTTAACAGCTAAGCCACAGAGCCGGCCCCCCAATTGGCTATTTTAACCGAATCTTTGCTTAGCCACCTGAACGTCCACAATGAGTGAAAGTCTCAGTTGCTTTTTGGGATGGTCATGGTGTTGAATCAGAGAAATGACCTGAATTAGACCAGAACATGCTAATTGGCTTGAGATGGAAGTTTTGACATAATAATAAGAAATTTGTATTAACTCCAAAAAAACTACAAAACTCTCACAGAAGGCGGGGACTCCTGGATTCGGACGAAGACCATGATCTACGCAGTGGACTGAAGCAGAAAGAGCCCAGGGCGGGAGATCTGGTATTTTTTGTGAGCTTAGGCAGGTTCCTTACCAGTCTTGAACTCAAGGTCTTCGTCTCTAAAAAGCTGGGGACACTGTGTGTTGCTGCCTGTGCCACGGTTGTCATAAAACCAAATAGAAACATAATGTAATATGTATTGATTTTCTTTTTTGTTCTCCCATAAGTGAGCGCTCCCTTGGGAATATTATCGATTGCCCCATTTTTCCTTCAGGCTGGTACATGTGGGACCAATGGCGGGTCAGGACTAGTTTGAACATGTGAGCCTTGCCAATTTGAGCTCACAGTGCATGGTTTTGGAGGGTCCTGCACTGGGAGTTGGGAGAGCTGGGTTTTCATGCTGGCTCTGCTTGAGGAGAACATGGGAGATTCATTCACTGCTTCCAACATCAGCTTTCTCATCAAGAAGTTGAAGCATTTTAATCCCTCTGTTTCCTCTGAGCTCTGAAATACCAGGAATCACTCTCTTTTTTAGAGTCAGACAAAGAAAAGGAAGCTCTGTTCTATTAAGCACCTCTTCTTTCAGGCTCAGTGATATGCTCTGTCCTGACACTCTCCGGTTTCTCATCCACAGGGACCCTGGATCCAGCTGTCGTGGGGACCCTTGATGAGGATGGCGAGGCTCATCCTGGTAAGACCAGGTCTGTATTATGAGAGGGCACCCAGCCTGGAACCGTGCATGAAGAGTATGCAGAGACCACGCACAAGACAGCATCCAGAGGCTTCTATATCACTAGAACACGATTCCCCAAAATGTTTCTTCCCCAAACTTAAGTTTTGCTAAAATTTTTCAAGGAAGTCATAGATTAAGAATGCCACCCCAATGATAAACAGCATTCTGAATGAAAGTTTAATACAGTGTGACTTTTTGATCAACTTTATTAGCCATTGCTCTGTTAAATTAAATGGGAAACTCTCGCAATTTTGAGGTGCATCTATAGTTTGAGCACAAGAAGACATTTAGACCTTCCTCTGTCGTCATGCTTTTGTTTTCCATATGACAAACTGATTTATGATCGATCACTCAGCATTCATCATTAGAACTGTGCTTCTTGGTTTTTATCTGTTAAAAGCATCTAATCACAGAAATCCCCTCCGAGGATTCTTGTGAAGGATAAATTAGCTGATGCTGCAAAGCTTTTAAAACAGCGTTTGGTATAGAGTAAGATTTTGATTTTTATTTTTAAATATTATTGATGTGACTACTCACATATTTGTGAATTCCTCTTCCAACTGAGGAAGGTGCCTCTGAATTATTTTGTATACTCCATGGCTTTCTTTCCAAAGCAATGAAAAAGCATCCGGGAGAAACCAGGCTGTCACTGCTTCTGGGCTGTTACACGCAAAGGTTCTTCCCACCAGTTGGGAGAGGGGGACAAAGATGCATCAAGCAGCTTCGTAGACTCTCCTTGGCGATTGGCTTGTACAGCAAACGTGGAGAACACGCCCCTGTTTCTGATATTGAGTGCGACCTCTCCCTAAGCTCATGATGGTAATAAAAACAAAGAAATAATGTTACAGAGATGCTGTATTGAAAAAAAAAGATTTCCAAAATCTTCATACCTGTTGTGTCCAAAGCTAGACTACTACAAACCTACTTCTTTGTCTATCTGTCCACCCACCCTGCAACCTACAGCAGTGGCTTAGTGCACTGGGGGCCCGAAAGGCTAGGCTTGCGCAGTTAGCAAAGTGGATCACAGAGCTTTATGCAAACATTTTTGTCAAAGTGAGATAGAAAATGCCAAGGTTTCTAACTCAAGAATGCTGCTAAGATTTCAGGAGCTTCCTTCCTTTCACAAGAGATGGTTCAGGGAATTTCCCACGAAGAGAGAAATAGAAGACTGAAAAGTAAATAGTCAAGAAGCTCCAATTTGGAGAGGGACAGGTGGGAAATGGGCCTCCACGGTGTCTATGCCACATTCAGTCTAAGCTGACGGGGGGCTTCACAGGACACTGGGCACCCAGCCCCCAGGCCTGGGTCGTCAGCTCATCGCGCTGCACTGGGCAAAGCTCCGACTTCTCTTTTTCTTGCGTCAGCCTCTTATTTAGGGTGAAGGGAAAAGCCACGTGGCTTCTGACAGCTCCACATGAAACTATCCGAGCGACACTTGAAAGGATCTTTGCTCACTTTGGTCAAACACTGGACCTAACTCTCAACAGTGGCCCCGCATTTTCACTCATCAAACTTGTTGCAGCCAGGACGTTAGTGCATGAACCCCAGGGGCCAGCTGGACAACTGGGAATGAAGCTTCTCATACAGGATGCCCACAGGCGTTCTTTCCAAAAAGGAATGGGGAATGACATCCGTGTATCACATCCTGTGTGTCTGTCTGTCTGTAATTTTTGGTCCCTTGTCCCAGATGAGGGCCGCCATGAGGAGACACAGCAGAGAGACACTCAGCCCCACATAGGTGATCACAGTCAGCACAGGGGCCTCCTGGATCCAGCAAAAGAAAAGAGATATCAACTCATTTTGGACCTTCGTATTCTTTAATAAATTTACAATTATTGTAAATAGGATAAATTGTTTAATTTATTATATATTCTTGATCTGGACTACCATTCAGTCCTTAAAAAATTATGTTTTCAGACCACTTATGGATGTTAGAAAGTATCCATGACAATGTTAAATTTACAAAGCAGTATATATACTACATGGATCAGGGTCTCTCAGTCTCAGCACTATTGACGTTCTGGGCTGGATGATTCTCTGTCGTGGAGGGCTCTCCTCTGCATTGTAGGATATTTAGCAACACCCTTGGTCCCACTAGATGCCAGCAGCACTCTCTTCACCAAGTGGTGACAACAAAAAATGTTTCCTGCAATTGCCAAATGTCCTGAAGATGGTGAAGTTGCCCCCAGTGGAGAACTACTGATATGGAGTATGGTCACACATTTGAAAAAGAACACACGCATAAAACAACACGATTTATTTTTTAAGTTAATTTCCATTATCTCTGGATGGTAGAGATATTGCTTGTTCTTTGTAATTTTCTATATTTCCCATTTTAATACCAGGAAGCATACATTTTCTTAATTAAATAAAATCAATATATATTTAAATCCTCCACTGAATATAAGTTTGCAATAAGATTCATTTTATAAAAAAATTAATTATCAGACTCTAATTGCTTAGTAATACACTTAAGACCTTACCTTCATCACACTGGATGCCATAAGCACTGCAAAACTGGAGAGGCGACTGCAGGAACATACCGTTTGCATCGCAGTATATAAGATGACATGACAGCCTTCATTGAACCAAACTATTTTGTGCCAATAGATACATAGAGGCCTTTCAATTTCATTTTTCCCCTGAAAAGAGAATAATAACCTTGTTATATTGTATTTTACAATCACTTCAGTCAGTATATGTAAATATATGTATCACTATATGTAAATCTATCAGAGTTAACAATTTATGTATATTTGAGGGTAAAACACAGCTATAATTGCTGCTCCCGATTGTTGACTGAATAATCCCTCCCACATTTGCTCCCTCCCTCATGTATCTAATTACTCCTTGACTATAACTGTGTCCTATGAATCCCAATCTTATCTTTTTATGAATAACTTCAACAGAACTTCTAGCCCAAGAGATGGAAAACTATGACCCTTGGCAGATGTGACCCACTGCCTGTTTTTATATGCCCGTGAGCTAAGAATTGTTTTTACTGTTTCAAATAGTTGAAAAAAATAAAAGAACAATATTTCATGACACTTGAAAATTGAACAAAATTCAAATTTCAGTGTCCATAAACAAAGTCTTGTTGGAACACGCCTATTAGTTATGTAGCTGATGTTGCACTACAGTGGCAGCATTGAGTCATTTTGACAGAGACCATATGGTTAGCAAAGCTGAAAGTAATTACTGTCTAGTCTTTTACTAAAAAAAATTAGCTGATCTTTGTTTGAGCCCACCAGCTATGAGTGATCAGCTTTAGACCAACTGGAGAACTTTGCATCCAAAGTGGGGAAAAGAACTATTGTCTGTTGAAAACCTGCCAAGTGCATCAACTATGTTATATCATTAAGTTGCCACAACAGCCCTGATGAGGAAACTAAATCTCACAGAGCATCAAAAACTTGCCTGGGTGCCAGCCCTGCGGTGTAATGAGGAAGTAGGGTGGGCTCCGCTTTGGCTTCCTGGGTTTGCAGGTTCAGATGCCTCAGTTTTCTGTTACCTCCAGTGTCTTCTCCAGCAGTGGTTGTGCAGTGAATGCTCACCACTTCCATTCCAGCCCTCAGGGTGAACGTCTTTTTGGACCCTTTACAGCCTCCTTTAATGGACAGGGTTTCAATAGCTGAAAGCCAGACATTTTGTTATGAAGATTGATATCTACTTATATTAAAAATTCACAGCACTTTACACATGACACAGAGTGAGTTTCATTGTATGTGACACCACCACCACCAACAGAGCAGAATCACTAGGTAAAGTGAAAAAATTACAAAGGAGCTTCAAACAGTTATCTTTGTAAGTGAGTTTGTTGGTCTCATGTGGGGAAACAACACACTTGAGGGAACAAAGTAGATGAAATGAGGAATGTGTGTGGGGGAGATAAGAAACAGGAAGTAGAATTCAAGTTTGAGCTGGATGCTCTGTCATTTTCACTATAATCATTCCAAGAGAAAGAATTGGAAGAGGCTCTGCTACACCCCACCACTCTATAATCAATGTGCAGATGGAAAATGTAGGCACTTGTCTTGCCATTTTACCTATTTTGGTGAAAGATAAAGACATTTTAAGCAACTTTACATGGAGATGCTGGTAATAACACACAGTGAGTTTAGGTCATTTTGGTCTTCATCACAGTGTTGAATCCCTTCCTTCTGTATCTCTGAGACTAAGGACACTACATTCAGCTTCATTTGCAAGTTTCTCATCTGTTCTGCACATTCCATTACCATTTGGTCATGCCTTTATTTCACCA
Organism: Ceratotherium simum simum; assembly: GCF_057802395.1. Lineage (NCBI taxonomy): Eukaryota > Metazoa > Chordata > Mammalia > Perissodactyla > Rhinocerotidae > Ceratotherium > Ceratotherium simum. The sequence goes on from NW_028261259.1 coordinate 2,845,068, forward strand.
TTTAACCACAGTGTCCACCTACTGCTAGGAACAGGGAAATAAAGGAAACAGGGCTTGAAGTGGAGCCCTACCCGTCTCAGCTTTGTCTGTGGCCTCAAAGGCCCAGAAGAACACAGTGGGACTCGTGTGTCTCCCACATCCAGAAATGAGGGGCCGAGCACCTGTTCTGGACGTGGCTCTTGATACCCAACAGGAGGTTTCACCAGCATTGGCGATGGCTGCCTGCAATCCCCCTCTCTATTAGAGCTTGAGATTGGAGAAACCAGATAGGATTCTAGGGGCAAAAGTTGAAGGTGTAAATGAATGTACTTTCCCCTCCTGTCACATCAACTGAGCAATGTTTCATGGGGACTATGCAGAGAGCATCTATCTGTTACCTGGAGATTGGAGAATGTAGAGATTGGAGTCTGACTCTCACCAAGGGAAGCCTGAAGTGTTTCCTGGATGAGATCGAAGATGCCCTTGCCTAATAGCAGAATAATGAGTATTGCAGTGGAATCGGGATGCAAAGTTGCAGAGTCCTGGGGAAGGAGATTCAGATCTGCAAATAGGAGCTAGACTGGAGCCCATGTTAGAAGGAATCCTACTAAGGGAGCTCCCCGCAGGATGAGAGGATCCTGCTTGAGTAGCTCAGAGACTGAGGGGAGGGGTCTAAGATGCCGACTGGGGAAGTGGCCTTGGGACATCTTGGGATGCCTGCAGGTCTCTTGCAAGAGGAGTGCCAAAGACGCCCCATGAGAGAAGCAGCCTTGTACAGTTTAAACATTGAAAATGTGATTACCAAAACTGACTCAAATATAAAATAAAGAGAGAATATTATACAAATGTTGCCATGTGGTTTCAAGAGAACATCTGAGAAAAAAAATTCCAAATATCCACCAGGCCTGGAAGAATTTACATGGGGCATTGCCTGCACGCCAACTTGCCCAGGAACAAGGTCTCCTGAGCTGGTGTGAATGGAGAGCAGAGGGCGAAAAGAAAAGCATTCAGCCTCTCGTCCTGCAATGAGGAACAGGCTCTCCCTACAGCATCCAGGTGCCTGAAGCTGCGGGGACACATGAGTTGAGCTTGACTTCCGCCCCCAGGATATTCACCCCAGACCTTCCCTAACAACACACGTGTCATTATAAATAACATGTCGATACATTTGAAAATTAGATGAAATTCACAAATTGCCAGGAAAATGAAAGTTACCAAAACTGTCTCAAGAAGAAATGAGAAATCTGAATAGTCCCATATCTAAAGAAGAAACTGAATCCATAGTTTAAAACATTCCCACATTTCATCGTGGCTAACACCTCTGCTGGCAAATTCCACCAAACATTCAGGAGAGAAATAATACACATTGACTCTATCTCTTCCACAGAACAGGAAAAATGGGAAAAACTTTTTGATTCATTTTGTGAGAATAGCTTAACTTTGCTACAAAACTCTTACAAGGTCATTACAGGAAAGGAAATTTACAAGCCTCTTTTTTTCTGGAACTAAACTCATGTATTCCTAAAAAAAATTAACCTTCCAAATCCAGCTATATTTTTGAAGGAGGCCACATCATGACCAAATTTGCTTTATGCATTGCCATTCAGTGTGCTACTTCCTGAAAAAGGAGAAATAATAATCTGGGTAACTGCGGTTATTATCTATTATATATATCATGTATAATCTACTAAAATAGAACTGGTCATGTTCTGTTTGTTGGCCTGGGTGGAGTTAAGACATGTGTACACTTTTTGATAACTTATCAATCTTTACACTTGGATTTGTGCTCTATTCTGATTGTATGTCATATTTCAACAAATATGTTTATTAAAAAGAGAAAATGAAAGCACAACAACGAATGAAAACCATAACAGTTATTCAATTGAGAAGTGCCCAGAGGACTAACCAGAAAGTTTGGGGAAAACAAAGCGAAACAGACCTAACAAGTTAAAATGCAGAGTTATTTAGAGTCAATACAAACCGGAAATTTACCTTATTGAAGGTGAAATTGCAGAGATACACACATGTGCATGTGAGTATTCTATCATGTGTACATACATGTATATGATATACATAGGTACATGCATTATATATATGTATGAGTGTTTGTGGACACACATGCACATATGCATCTCTCTATATATATAACTTATAGGGGGTATATATATGTGTGTGTGTGTGTGTATCTATACATATACATACGGCTGCTCTGGAGAGGGAGGGAGGGACAGATGTTTACTGACCACCTACAAGGTTTCTCAAACTTAATTTTTCCAACATTTGAAATGTCATTTTTTAAAACTTAATATACGTTTCAATAATACATTTATATTTTAATGTGTTATACCAGTATAATCTCAGCATTTTTAATTTGTTAATTAATGGCAGAATTTTCCAGCTTGGATGCATTCTCTTGATGCTGTGATGTAATAGGCTGGGCGCTGACAGCCTCCCTTTTGTATTCCAGAGGTTGTGTGAAACCTCAAGTTTGTGGTCTCTCTCTGGCCTGAGGATTTGGACCAAGTTTCTGCACGTACTCACTAGCTGTCCTCCAAAATTCACTCTAACCACCACTGTTGGGAGCATACACAAGGAAGAAGCCCTAGGGTGGAGGTGTGTGTATGTGAGGCACGCAGAGCACTGGGGGTGCCTAAGGGCCAGCTGGGGAGATCCATGGGTGAGGCATACCCCACAAGGCATGGGAGACATCTTGATGGAGTGCTCAGTGCAGTTACAGGATCCACATCCTTTAAAGCCCTCTAAGAGTACCTATCTGCCAATGCCTCCAAACTCTTCAACCCATCCAGACTCATATTTTTGTGCTCCAACAGAGGGCTGGAACTTCTCTTCTTGAAACCTGGACTTCCACAAAGGCCCTCTCCTCTGTGTGTCATGATCTAAGACAGTGTTTGCAGGGGTTTCCATGCAGCAGCTGAAAGGAGCTTGAGCTGGTTCACGGGCCACTGCAGGGTCCAGAGCTGGGACCGAGGTCTGTCTGCCTATTACCAGATGCATGGGTGGGTGAGACTCCCTCTGGGTCCCTTGGCATATGGTGCTGGATCCCACTTCTCCCACAAAGGCACTTTTGTCTATGGATGGATGCCAAAGCATTGTAAGTGCAGGAGTAGAAAAACAGGAGGTGTCTTCTTCCACCATGATGCTGATGTCACTCTCCTTCTTGGAATTACAGAGATTCCAATTTGACTCAGTTTTTCAGGAGCCTGTTATTTGCCTACAATTCTCTACAACCTCAGACCCTCCCAGACCCACTCTATGAAGGACATAGAAAGAATGTTCTCAGATCTACTTACAAGGGCCAGGCAAATAAAAGCCAACAAATTGTTTCTGGTCATTCTGCTGGGAACAGAGGGCAGTGGACGTCTCATACATTCTGGTTTGGAAGCAAGACTTCTTGTTCTCTGTGGATGAATAAACAACAAGAAAAGAGAGCCTGTGGTAGGTAAATACATGCTTGATTCATCTGAAAAGGTCATCTCCTCCCCTTCAACTTGAAGTTTAGTGTAGGGAGAGAGCACGGGTAGTTTCCACTGTTCACCTTCTCCCTTAACATTCAGAACAGAGAATCAGTTTTATTTTGGGTGACAATTCAACAAACTAAAAGATAAAATTCCTAACCCCTCTTGCAGATAAGAGTGACCAGACTAAATTCAGGCCAATGATGTGTGACAAGAAGTATGGAGTGGGGGTTTGTGGAGGCTGCACAGATGGAACTGACATAGATGGGAGGTTCAGCATTAGACACATATGACACCAATCCACGGGTGTTGTAGGTATTATCTCATATACACCTGACGATGTTCCTAGAAAGCTGTTTTTAGCACCATCCCCATTGTGCAGGTTGGGAGACTGGGGAGATCTTGAGAGGCACAGTGGCTTTTCCAGGACACAGAACTGGTAGGATAAAAGAGGTGTGACTTCAGCTCTGTCTCCTCAAAGCTGGCCACTGGTTCTACTCCCAAGGAGCTGTGGGGAGGGTGGTGATGGATATCTGTGTACAGTGATGGAGATGACATGGGCAAGGAGGGAGAGCAGCCAACAGCCTAGCGGGGGCTTTGGGTGGGTCTGATTGAAGGAAGGGGCCAAGTAACAGAACCTTGAAGAAGTGACCTCACTTCCTTGGTGACAGCCCCCAACAGAACTTAGAACTCTGGTTACCAGGCACCCACATTGTAATCACAGCCTCCTGTCCAGTTCATTTGAGTGGAGACACTCGACACAGCAGGATGTTCTCGTGTTGTCCCGTGACTTTCCGAGGCTCTGGCCCCCGGAAAGCCAAGAATGAGAGCATGTTAAGTCGCTTTAGACATTGGCTCAGCCCTCACCTCGAATGTCTGTGGCCTTTTGGCAGGAGGAACCATCAGGTAACAGCGTAGCCCAGGGCAGGCCACTCTAGGTCAGGCCACAACTGTGATCCCAAATGGACAGCCCCACACCCCTTGACCCTCTTTGTATGTGTGTGTGTGTGTATGTGGGAGGTGGAGTTAGAGAAGGTAGTATGAGGAGGAACCACCCTGAGCAGGAGCAGGTAGCTAAATGGTGGAGATCTGGTGGTGTGTCATGTTCATACTGAAGATCTTGGCTTCAGGAGAGGAAGGTGAGTGCTGGGGACCAAGCTCTTCTACCCACATGTGAATCCCAGGCCGTCCAGGTGTCATCACATTCCTTCCCTGATGGAGACTATGCAGATGCCCCTCTGTGCCTGAACTGTGGTGGGGTTTCCCTCTATGGTAAAGTCCAGGCAGGCCCCTGATGCCTCCTGGCCTGACTTCTGGGCACTGTCACTGCAGAGCTGCACCCAAGTGATGGTTGAGGAGCTGGTAGATGGTTTCCAGTTCACCATCTCCCTGGAGAGGACACAGGTGCACCAGTCCATCAATGAAGAGGGCTGGTCTGAGGTGAGTGTGGGTGCAGAGGGGTCTTCATACCCAGGACTCTGAGATGACCAAGGCACTACTAGAATGCAGACTCAAATCTGAGTCTCCCCTGAAACCCCCCAGGGTTTTCTCATTAGAGTGCTCCACAGTCCCACTCCCAAAGGAATCTGGACCTACACTCCTTCCCACCAGCTACACAGGCGGGTAGAAAGTCACCTCAATCCTCCCGCTGGTTCACCATGATGTCATTGAGTGTATGTACCTCCTCCTCTCCCTCAGTGTGAGGATGAGTCCACCGTGAATTTAAATGAGGCCTGCAGGATGCGGGCCTTCCAGACAGGCGTGATGGAGAAGCTGACCGAGTCCATCGCACCAGCTTTCCTGAGGAGGAACATCTCTCGCTTCACCAACTTCATGGTCAACTACTCGGCCTTAGACACATCCCACCAGGTCCTGGACCAGCTGTTTACTAGGTGAGTGGCCACTCCCTCCTCAGCACAGTGGTGACTCTACCCCCTGCCAGCTGTGTGTCCTGGGAGTGTCACCAAGTCTCTCTGAGCCTCAGCTTGCTCCTCTGAAAAGTAGGGTGGGAGAGGATAAATTTCATGGGGATCTTGTAGGAACTAATGGGATCAGCCATGGCGGGTGCTTACCTGGTGCCTGGCTCTGCAGAGAGGGCTGTGGACGTGCTGTGGTTGTTCATGGTGTTTATTTCTCTCTTCCCCGTGAAAAGTAGTCTGCCTCACCCATCTCTGAGATGTGGCCTTTCTGAGTTTGGAAAAGCACATGGAAACCACCCTGTCAAGGAGTTGGAGATTCCATCCAGCTGGTCCTGGTCCTTTTCCTTGGGGTAGCCAGTCAAGGATCTCTGGGGCAGCAGAGAGGCCCTAGGCCCACTCAGGTGTCTGGGATGGTTCTGGGTGGACTACATTCATTCAACCATGTAGATTAAGCACCTACTGCATGCAGGACATTTGGAGACAGTAAACTCAGTGAATGAAGGAGACACAATGCGTGGCCTCAATTTCCGTCTGAGAGTCAGACATTGACATTAGACATCATTCGCAGGTCTTGTCATCCACCGTCCATCCCAAGGGATGCCCTCATAGCCTCCTTGACATCTGGAGGCATCTCCCCTTATTCCAGCCAGGAGGGCAGAGCGCAGGACCACCTAAAAAAGTGAGTGGTCTTTGGGTCCAGAAGGACGGCCTCCTGTCTCTAAAGAACAAGCTGTGGGGGGAGAGATGGGGGCTGTGGCTGAGGTGAGCCTGTCAGAAGCCGCATCTCACGCATCTTTTGATTCCCATGGGAAGGCAGAGGTCCGGTGGCTTCCACTCCAGGAGGACAGGAGTCAAAGAGCTATGGATGGGTGCCAGGACCCCTGGGAACCAGAGGGGTGGCTGGGCTGAGTTCTCCCCTAGAAACCCATTCCCACCACAGACCCATTTTAATCTGCCTCCCCTTCTCCACATCTACCTCTTCTGACCACCGCCTCCAGGCCCAGAACAGGAGGTGTGTGAGCAACCTGCTCACACATCTGTCTCAGTGCTCAGTCCAGTTGCACAAGTGCATGGAAGCCTGGGGTGGGTTGTGTCCCAGACCTTCAGGAGAAGAGTGTCAGTGGGTAGAGAGTCACAATAGACTCTGTATCAACTTGCTGGATAAGCAGGCCTGCCACTGCCAGGACAGCCTCACAGGGGTCAGGGCTGCCATGTGGCTCTCACCTGGATGGAGAGGGGCAGGCATAGGGCCCAGTCCCAAGCCAGGGTGCCTTGGGTGAGAAGCGTGGAGGGAAAGGCCAGGCCTCTGACTCTGTTGCCCAATTGCCTCCCCTAGTGCCATCTCTTCTCTGGTGGGAACCTGCCTGGACCCAGGGCAGGATTTCTGGGATCCCCTGCACTTTCCCTGCTTCAGGATGAAGCTGAGCTCTCTGCATCTCAGCTTGCCTGGCTCGGGGCTACAGGGCCACGCCTACCTTCTCCAGGTCCAGCTGGAGCATCCACGGCCCATTGAGGCAGATCTGGAAGGTGAGGGGACTGCAGTCTGGGAAGATGATTTGCAGGGTCTTCACAGGCTAGGTTTCCTTAAAGGCAGTGGGGTCTTTCCTGGCTTTGACAGGCACAGGGGAAGTCAGCTACTTGAGTGACACTGTTTCTTTCTCCTGCTGCAGTACCATCTCCAGAGCTCCCTCCAGCTCCCGAGCCAGAGCAAGGGCCAGCTCCATGGCTAGATCCAGCTCCAGCTCTAGTTCCACCACCTGTGCTAGAGCTGGAGCCAGTGTCACCTCCATCAGTCCCTCCAGGGCCAGAGCCACCACCAACCTCAGCTCCAGCCCCAGTGCCAGCTCCTGAGCTGGAGCCAGCTGGACCATTGGCTCCAGGGAGAATCCTCCCTCCACCTGGAGAGATAACAGCAGAGCCAGATCCAGCCCCAGAGCCCGCCTGCCCCTGGGATGTGACCACCAAGAACCTGCTGAGGGAGGAAAAGCCTGACATCGTGGAGTTCCCTCCCCGGCTGGTGGCAGAGCAGTTGACACTGATGGATGTGGTGAGCAGCGGGGCTCTAAGGGCAGGTGGGGCCGGCCTTCCCTGTGCCATCAGCTGCCCCAGACCTGCCATTTCCTGATCCAGAATCCCATGATCTCGGTCCGACCTCTTGCTTCCCCACTTACCCTCATGTGACCTGAGCAGCCTTCTTAACTCCCAAGCCTTTGCTGTCCTCATGTGGACAGTAGGGGTGGACACTGAGAGCAGCTGCCGTGCAGAGTGGCTGTGCACGTGGATGAGGTGGAGCAGAGAGGCAGTTGGGCAGAGTCTGCAATTTGGTTGGTGAGGGGAGCACACGCAATTGCTGTCTCGTCCTTGGGTAGTTCACTCATTTGCCCAGGAGGCCTCAACGGCCTCAGCACTAATTAGGCACTTCATGTGTACATGACTACAAGGCAGACAAACAAAGCCCGTGTTGTTGCTGCCTTGGGGGAATGTGCATCTCAAAGAGCAGTCAGACCCCAGGATGGTCAGAATGGGTGGAAGATGCCCCTAGAGATGGTCAAGCAGGAGCCGAGTTCTGGTGCTTGGAGGAAGTGAGACTGGGCAGCGAGCAAATGCTACTTCCTTGTGCCACAGTATTGGGTCCTGGGCCATCCTGTGCTGGGTGTCCTCAGGGGACACAGGCAACACCCAGGGACTCCCACAAGTCTCAGGCCACATTCTCAGCTTCCTGAGCTCCAGCTCTCACCACTGACCTGGCCTGGGACTGGGGGCTGCAGATGCTGAGCTGGGCTGTGGCAGGGCTGGGTGACACTCCCTGTCCTCCCCAGGAGCTGTTCAAGACAGTTATGCCCCACGAATTCCTGGACTCCATCTGGTCCCAGTGTGACAACAGGGGCAATAAGCACCTGGAATCCACCATCCATGTCACCATGACCCACTTTAACAGAGTGGTCGAATGTATCGTCACCACCTGCATTGGGGACCCGAGCATGACTGCCCAGGACAGGGCCAGGGTGGTGGAGCTCTGGATCCAGGTGGCCAAGGTAAGATGTGGGAGGCCCTGGGAGCCCCTCTCTGGAGTCGGGGGAACTGCCCCTTCTCCTTTCTCAGCTCTCATGTTTGAAGTCCGTGGTCTGAGCCTTTGCACAATCCTTAGGCCCCTCCTGCTAGGCCTCGATGACCTGACTCCTGGTCCCAGTGGTGGGAAGCTCAGGCCTTCCTGGGCTCCTTTCTTGGCTTGAGCTAAAATCCTCCTCCCTGGAAGTATTCCTCATCAGGTTCCAGCTGTGCCTTTCCCGGGTTCCCTGAGCTGCTGTCTCATCCAGGACAGGAGACGTCAATGAGGCGACAGAAGCCAGAGGAAGCAGGGCTCCAGCTCCCCCTCACAGCTCATTCTCTTCCCTTCCCCAGGAATGCCAAGGCCTGAGGAACCTTTCCTCTCTCCACGCGATCTTCTGGGCTCTGCAGGGCCCCTCCATTCAACGTTTGAAAGAGACGTGGAGACAGGTGTCCAGGTGGGTAGGCCTCTCTCCATGCGAGCACCACCTGGGTGGACCAGACAACCCCCACAGGGCTGGCATTGCCCTTCAGTCAGTTGGGACCTCCTGGGAGACAGCAAACCCTGGGGATAGGGTCTGACCTGGTTGGCAGGCTGGAAGTCTTTCTGAAAACTTAGGCCAGTGGTTCTGCTTCAGGAATCAGTTTCCCTAAGTGACAGATCATGGCTTGAACCAAATTGAAGATTTTCAAGTGTTTGCAGCAACAGAACTCTCTGTTCACGTGAAATTAAGACTGTTTAAAACACATCTGCTGAGAAAATAAGAGAATGGAGGCCCCAGGTGACAATAGGAGAGCCCCCTCCCCAGTCCCAGACACCTCAGGGCTCAGAGGACACAGTGAAAATGCTCATCCAGGCTGTCTGGATCTTCTGGGTTTTCAAACAAAAGGGATTTACCCTCAAACCAGTCCACAGTGATTCTTTCCTTTTTTCCCTCCTCAGGAAGAACTGTCAAATCCTTAAAAAGATCTTCCAAACATGCCAGCGGGAGAGCAGGAAGCTGCTCAAGGAGGTGAGTGGAGGCTGGAGATCTGGAAGGACGGGAGGTGAGGTGGGGAGAGACCAGGCAGGATGTGCTTTGGTAAGTTTTTCACTTAAGGTTCCCCGAGAAATAACGGTCTGTCTTGTCCAGCTGGACAGGAAGCGGGGGGTGTGAGCTGCCGGGGCAGGTGGGGACTGTTTGGGGCAGGAGGCCTTGGTCACGGGATACAGTGGTGTCGCCTGGACTGTTCCAAGAGGTGAGGAGCTGGCAGAATGAGCAGGTGTCTGGCTTCCATGCGGACCCATCAGCTGGCCCTCATCATCCTCCAGGCTGGCGGGTGGATGGAGTGGGTGGGGGTTCCTTTCTTCCTAAAGCAGCCCAGTCTGTCCTCAGGAAGCCAGGCCCCTGCTGCTCCTTCTGTCTTCACTGCACCTCACAGGGGAGGGCATTCTGCCTGTCCCAGGGATGGGCACTGTGAGGTCACACAGGCCTTGTGGACACAGGGGCTGCATAGCCTTGGGCCAAATGGTGGATCTGGGACAGAACTGTGTGCTTTCTGGGACTGTGCACTCTAGCCCGATAGTGGTCACTGCTGACAAACCAGTGAGTCTCCCCCAATGCCTTGTCGACAAAGATACGCCCCAGATGGCAAAGAGAATTATCGGGGAAACTACAGATTCTTAATGGACCTTCCTGACAGATTCTTAATGGCCTCCATCGAGGCCCTGGCAGGAGGGGCCTAAGGATTGTGCAAAGGCTCAGACCACAGACTTCAAACATGAGAGCTGAGAAAGGAGAAGGGACATTAGAAGTTTCCAAGTGAAAAAGGATGCAAATGTCACCATTACGCAGTGCCATGGTCACACCCTACACTGTCACTCAGATGTGGCACACGGGGGTCCCCTTCCTGAGTGAATGAAGGAGGAGTTCTGTGCAGGGACCATCCTGAGGGGATTCTAGGGAGCTGAGGCCTTTGGCATGGCCTCAGGTCCAGCCTGGTGTCAGAGAATCCCAGGGGGCTGGAAAACACAGAAGCCACTTGCATGGGACCCCGAGACACCTTGTGCCTCTCCATCCATGGCTCATGTTGACTGAGGGCCTCAACACACCCCGAGAGTCCAGAGGACAGGACATTGGTCAGAGGTGTGTCTGGAGGAGGAGTGAAGGCCGGGGGCCAGGGCCTCTGGCTACGAGGGGGAGCGGTCTCCTCTGTGGGCCCCTGAGCAAGTCACTGCCCCTCTGTGGGCCTTGGTCTCCTCATCTGGGAAATAGAGGGAGATGATCTGTGGTGCAGGCCTCACAGGGGTGATGAGGTACAAGGAGGAGAGGAATGTACAGGAGCTTTGCGCTCCTCCTCCTCGAGGCGGGAGGGTACAGCACTGGTGACAGTCAGATGACACTGAGTCCTCAGGGGACCCTGGGAGGCATAGGGAGTCCTCCTCACACTTTCCTGATGAGGAGAGAGGCTTAGGGGCCTGGGCATGCCGGAGGGCACAGAGGAGGGAGTGTTGGAGCTGGGAGCGATCTAGAATCAGGGCACCCTGGAATGGGAGCAGCCATAGACACCAGATGTCCAGGGTCCAAGATCAGGGGCCTGGGAGACATGGGGAAGGGAACATGGCCTCCCTGAGCCTGTCCTTGACCCTGCAGGAGGTGATATCTGTGAGGGCCACCCTGCAGATGGACCCCCATGGAGCTCAGGAGAGGCAGCAGCAGCAGGTGAGGTGGCCAGAGGGGGAGGGTCCAGGTGTCAGAGGAGGGGTCACTCACCTCACGGCTGGAGGCCTCCCTAAGAGAGTGGTCCCTCCTCCTCCAGCCCAACTCCAGGAGCCCAAGAGCATGAAAGGCCTGCCCTGGAAGTGACCAGGAGGAGGCTTGGAAGGGCTGGGCCCAGGATGGGTTGAGGGGGGGAGGGGCAGGGACCACATACCCTGGGATTTGCCAAAAGCCACCCCTGGGAGGTGACTGGGGAAGTTGGGTGGTCCTGGAGGGGGTAACTGGGGGGAGGCCGCTGAGGGTCCTAGGCTGTTCTCTGTGGGAGTCTGTGGTGGGCAGGAGGCTGGGGTGAAGGGATTTGGGGGAGGGTCCATGGGGGCACCTGAGAGGTGGGACTCATCTCACCACTCCCACCCTGATTTCACAGGGTGTCGTCCCCTTCCTGGGCACGTTCCTCTATCACCTGAAGCTGCTGGACATTAGGATGGCGGATGATCTGGAAGTGAGTGAGCCTGGAGGTGGGGACAGGGAGCAGGATCCTGAGGTTTGGGAGGCGAGAGCCCTGCACTGGGACCTGAGCTCTCAGTACCTGGCAAACCTCCTCTCATGAGAGCCCCATGGCCACCCCTGGGAGCTGGGGAGTCAGGCACATCTTAGCAATGCGTGAACAGACGCTCTGCATAAGCCCCCCACCAGTCTACCTGGGCTGGTGAAGCTCATAGCTGCCTGCCTGCAGAGCTGCAGGAGGCTGTGTCTGAGATGGATTCAGCCTCCCCCTCAGGCCCTGCCCCTGGGGGAGTGCCATCAGCCCCTGCAAGTGAGGAAGCACTTCTGTGTTCCAGCTGTCCCTTTCTCCCTGATGCCTCAGTCTCCCTGTCTGTCATCAGAGAGGGTGTGCTACATAAGGTCTCTGGCCTCAGCTCCCCTGTCCCTCCTGCCCTGGAGCCCAGAGCCTGGCCCAGTATCAAGTTCTCTTTGTGGAAGGTCTGCCCTCTGCTGGGCCCTGACATTCCTGCAGCCTGAGAAGGGGTGGGATGGGGGTTGGTTATGGGCTTAGGGGGCTGTTTCTGATGGACATTGGCTGTCTCCCTTCCAGGGAAATCGGGTCAACTTCCAGAAATGGTGTGAGGTGAGCAGCTATGGGCAGGGTGGGGATGTGGAAATCAGAGACCTCCCCTGGCAAGACTTTCTCTGGCCTCATCCCTTGGGTCTTACATTTATTGGGAGAGTCAGATCCACAAAGCTGGGCATCCCATCACGTTGGCGGGTGCGGGAGGGGCTGGCATCAAGGACACCTTCCTGGATGAGGAACTAATTCAAGCCAACTGGGAGGACAGGCAAGTCCTGAATGGAGTGGGAAGGAAGGAGGGTTCCCGAGTGAGCACAGACCCCAGACCAGATCCTCACTCCGCACAAGTCCCTGGCAGCGTCCCCCACCCAAGCCCTGTCTGCATCCTGTCCTTCCTCCCAGAAACTCAAACTCATCCGGAGGATCCAGCTGCTCCAGCAGGCTGCAAACGCATATGACCTGGAGCCCGACGAGCGATTTGGGGCCTGGTTCCAGGCCATGGAGCCCATCAGTGTCCATGAGAGGTGAGGGGGACAGGAGTTGGGTGAGGGCAGGCCAGACTCTCTCTGATGGCCAGCTCCAGAGCCTGTGGCCTGGCTCGCTGATCAGCCACAGAACTCGTAGCGTGGTGACCCATGGGGCACCAGGACTCAGCTGCTGGCAGGCTCTGGGAGGGGCACCTGAGGTGTGGCTCCTGGTAGCTCACAGGTCCACTCTGTCCTGTAGCTACTGGGTCTCCTGCCAGCTGGAGCCCGCACACCAGAAGGCGAGCAAAATGCGGCTCTTCATGAGGAAGAGGAACCGGACATCCTCCAGTTCAGGGCCAAGTGAGTGTTGGGACCAGGAGCGACTGAATCCAGGGGCTCAGTACAGCTTCGGGCTAAGCATGAGACTGGATCCCAGCTCCACTGCTGAGCAGGCCTGGGACAGGCCGCTCCCCTCTCCTCTCTGGGATTCAGTTGCATCCTCTGAAATGGGTGATGCTAAACGATGCCTCCTGCATCAGGGACAAACGAGGTGCTGTTGATGGACTGAGCACTCGGTACAGGGTTTGGATCAGAGTGCAGGGGAACAGGGAGTTGTGCCATGAATCTCAGGAAGGATCCCCAAAATAGTCTGTTTCTTCTCTTCAGCTACCATGCCCTTGGCGATGAGCCATCACACTCTGGAGACCACAAGTGCAGCTCCTCCTGACCAGCAGGGACACTGGCGCCCTCGGGGTGCACCGGGCCAGCTCTTCCCACCCTGAGTGAACGAGGACATCCTAAGACTTTCCCTGGTTTCCCCTAAATCCCGAGAGGGAGGGCACCACCCCCTCCCTCTCCCTGACATCACCACGCCAGCCACTGTTAACCCATTGGGGAGGAGTGATATTATTTCTTTAATAGTAAATGGTAGATTTGACTCTTACATTATATCCTGTTTCTTTCACAGCCTGGGTGTTGTGGTGTGGTTCTTTCACTTCTTATGCTCATGTAAATGAGACACAGAATCTCACTTTCCTCCTTGAATGAAGAACTTGTGTATGGTCACAGCTTATTGTATGTGGGAGAATGGAGGAGGGCCAGCCTCCTCCCTGGCTACTGAATGAAACCCTCAAGTCCCCCTTCCTCAGAGGACAGGTGGATTTCAGTGTGGTTCACCTGGGCCAGGAGCAGAGACAGCCCCTCAGATCTCCCTAGATGTAGATGTTGGAGGGACTTTCCCAGGCAGAGCAACAACCACTCGAATGTGGGTGTCTTTCAAATAGCACTTACCAGGACCATGTCCTTCCCCAGGACAGCGGCTGTCTTTCTACAGCTTTCCAGGAAGAAGGAATGTTTTTTGCTTCTCTTGTTGAGGTTTCTTTGATCAGATATTGGAACTTGCCGTTTTCTAATCAGTGTCTGGATTCGCATCAACACTAAATGAGGAAAAAATGTAAAAAGATAAAAGTTTGCATGTGGAACGGACAAGGACAGAGGAAGACCATGTGCAGATGGACTAAGGGCCGACAGGACATCCCCATCAGGCCGCCTCTAGGGCTCCCTGTTCACCCTTCGCCTAGACTGGAATCCTCCTGGGACCCTGGCCCATGCCCGTGGAAGTCCTTTTCCCGCTTGTTTCATGTCACTTCATGATGAAGTGCTGCTGTTCACGCCCAACTCTAGAGCTTTGTGGATCAGATAATACCCAGTTCATAACAGTCATCTCAGACTGTCCCATAATTAGGTATTTAGTCCCAACCAGCACCAAGTAGCAAGAAGGTGCCATTTCTCAAAAGGAAAATGGATATCTGCATGGTTTTGCTTTAAAATCCTAGGTGCATGCATTGTCATTCTCTTGTGGAGGGCTGCCAGAAGATCCCGAAAACAGCCCTGAATGCCAAAGACCTGCTGATTCATATGGCCTAAATGGTAGAATAGCTTATACTGTACCCTGGACCAGCTTCAGAGACTTCTTTTGCTCTGAGCCCCATTTGAAACTCAGTAAATATGCAAAGTAAATCACTCAAATGAGACACATATTGGCTCCAGAACCCAAAGAGGCCCACAAAGCATTGGATCTTTTTTAATGTTAATAGGTGGAAGATACATCAACTTAACTTTCACATTGAAGGAGGGATCTCAGTATGCCCCAGAACCCTAGAGCCCTACAAACCCACCAAGTCTTCATGGGGTTTATCTCCCACTTATATATCTTACTAAAGCTTCCAGGGTATTTGCTACTTTCTGCCCAACAAATCTATTAGCATGATTTCATGGATTATTTAGCCTCGATTATGACAGAGAGGGCTAGAGCTGAAAGCAACAGTGAATGTTTTGTTGACCCGATGATGTGGAAGCAAATTACTTCTTGGTTGATGTAGAGAGAATAAAGCATTTGCCAGAACAATAGCTGCACACCAGTTTTTAGAGACTGTGCTGTTTTGCTCCAGTAAGGAGACTACATCTGTAAAAGCAGCAGCATTTAGGATCACCACCTGATTAAGTGTAGGAAAATCTGCTACCACTCTCCAAAACCCCACTACCATGCATACAGGCCAAGTCAACACACTTGCATCTCTCAAGACTTGCATGGTGGCATTACTCTCCACAGACTTCCTCAGGGATGCAATATTGCTTTTGATTTATTATTTTGGTTGAACAGGGAAATTCCAGTGGTTTCCAGTTGGTCTTTCCTATTATATAAGCCATTGTTCTACAGGCAGGGAGCCAGTGTGAAGAGTCTGCTAGTTTGCAAATGTGTTCTTGAGAACTATAAATTCAGGTAAAATTTAGATACAAAGAGAATTCCTATTGGGTTGTATGTGTGGACCCACTGGGCCCACTGTGAGAAGGAATTGGACCAAAGAACTATTTATCATCTAAAATCTCTCAATCTCCACTCTGACTATTTGACCAAAAAGCATTTGGGATCCCCAGGAATTAGCATCAACTCCGATTCTATCTTAGTCATTCCAAAAAAATCTGGCTGTTTCCCTCTTCCCATGCACAGATACCTTGGTAAAGGGTCCCAGGTCACTTTCAGAAGGGCAAAGAGGAAGATTTACAGTATACTATGTTGGCAGGGTTATAGCATTCTTCCTCAAAGGGACCCCACTCATATCTCAATTTCGAATATCTATTCCTGCACCAGTACCAAACTGTTTCTATTAATACAGCCTTATAATGTGTCTTGAAAATTGATAAGGCAATTCCTAATATATTCAAAGATTGTTTTGGCATTCTTTTTTTTTTTTTTTTTGGAAGATTGGCCCTGAGCTAACATCTATTGCCAATCTTCCTCTTTTTTCTTGAGGAAGATTGTCCCTGAGCTAACATCTGTGCCAACGTTCCTCTATTTTGTGTATGGGATGCTGCCACGGCATGGCTCGATGAGCAGTGTGTAGGTCCGCGCCCAGGATCCGAATCCTCGAACCCCAGGTCGTTGAAGCAGTGTGCAAGAACTTAACCACTATGCCACTGGGCCGGCCCCATATTTTGGCATTCTTATATATTTGCTTGTCCTAATGAATTTTGGAATCCATTTGGCAAAATCTACACACAAAAAAATTCTATTAGCATTTTTATTGAGATTGTTTGGATTTATAAATTAATTCAGGGAACACAGAAATTTTTCATAACATTAAGTTATCCCGTCAGTGAACATGATATATCTACTTATTTGGCCATTTTATATCTTTTATTAAATTCTATAATTTTCTCAGTAGAAGTCTTGTACATTTTTGTTAGTTTTAGTCCTAATCGGTCTCACATAAAAAATTTAAAACTTTTATGGACTCACATTCTCATCCAGCTATTTCCCTTTCCACTTTATAGCCAAACATCTTGAAAGAGTTGTCTACACTACATGTTTCCATTTACTCATCTCACTTCCTCTTAAACATAAAGCAATTTGGATTCAATGAGCTCCACTTCATCAAAACTGCTCAGTCACTGATGACACACACAACTTTAAAAATCCACAAGTTTTTTCCTGACCCTTATCTTGCTTGATTTTTAAAAAATTTATATGTTTTCACTTTCAGTTTCCAGTTCTGCTCGTAAGGAGCTTGGAAGTTACCGCTCCATCCTGATAACAAGTAAAAAGCTGAACAGACTGAAAAATCAACAAACAACTATTCTTGGATCCATAAGACAGGGGAGGACACAGGGTAAACTGCTGCCCCCAAGAGTAGAGAGATGCACAAGCAAATACAGAGAGCCGCAGCTTACCAGAGCAGAGACTCGTGCGCAGAAACCACCTCCAGAACCAGTGCCAGGGTAGGAAAACCTGAACTGTAATGGACAGATTGGTGAAGGCTCAGTGTGGACAACTCCGAAAGTTAAGAACTCTGGGGTGATCCAGTCATAGAGGGGCCCCCAGAACATTGTGAGATTTACCTCCAGGAGCTTGACTAGGTTCCCACAGTAAATATCTGAGAAAAATCCCCTTGTGCTCCTGGCAGGAGGAGGGGAAAAGGAACCATTCTGAAATACTCCAGAGCACTCTGTTCTTCTTAACAAGGCCCACCCTCAGGGAAAACTGCCTAACAAGAGCTTAACCTACTGGAGTATTATCAGAGCCTAACTGACCTAGGGGAGGGGAAATACCCAACTCCAGCCCACTCTAGCCATCCTGTCTCACCTAAGGGGGCAAAAAAAACACTGAGAAACAGTCATGAAGTTCACAGTGCAGAGGCGTAGGCTCACTGAAAAACTGAGACCTAATCTTAGGACTATAGAATGCTTCCCCTTCCCAACACCTCACTGCCACATCACTAAAGGCCTATTTACAGCAGTTCCTTTTACCCAGTGCATCATATACAGCTATCAAGAAAATTTACCAGGCATATACCAAAACACAAAACACATAATTTGAAGAGACAGAGTAAGTATCAAAATCAAACATGGCAAGGATGTTGGAATCATCAGACTGGGAATTTAAAACAACTGTGATTAATATGCTAAGAGCTCTAATGGATAAAGTAAACAGCATGCAAGAACAGATGGGTAATGTAAGCAGAGAGATGGAAACCCTAAGAAAGATTCAGAAAGAAATGCTAGCAATAAAAATCACTGTAACAGAAACGAAGAATAGCTTTGAGGAGCTTATTAGTAGGCCAGACATGGCTGAGGAAAGAATCTCTGAGCTAGAGGGTATATCAATAGAATCCTTGAAAACTGTAGAGCAAAAAGAACAAAGACTGAAAAAAAAAAAAAAGAACAGAATATCCAAGGACTGTGGGACAACTACAAAAGATGTAACATATGTGTAATGGGATTACCAGAAGGAGAAAAAACAAAAACAGGAACAAAAAACAAAAGAAACAGGGGCCGGCCCAGTGGCGCAGCGGTTAACTGTGCGTGCTCTGCTGCGGCAGCTTGGGGTTCGCAGGTTCGGATCCCGGGCGCGCACCAACGCACCGCTTGCTAAGCCATGCTGTGGCGGCATCCCGTATAAAGTAGAAGAGGATGGGCACGGGTGTTAGCCCAGGGCCAGTCTTCCTCAAGAAAAAAGAGGAGGATTGGCATCGGATGTTAGCTCAGGGCTAGTCCTCCTTACAAACAAAAAAAACAACACACAAGAGAAACCAATAGAAAACAGTAATGAATATAGTAAGTATATGTCAGCTATATCAAAAAACACTTTAAATGTCAATGATCTAAATGTACCAATTAAAAAACAGAGAACGTCAGAAGGGATCAAAAAACATGACCTAACTATATGTTGTCTACCAGAAACCCACTTTCAATACAAAGACACACATAGATTAAAAGTAAATGGGCAGAGAGAAATATACCATGCTAACAATAATCAAAACAAAGCAACAGTAGCTATAGTAATCTCAGACAGAGCAGACTTTAAAGTAAGGAAAGTTATCAGAGATAAATAAAAGCATTATATAATGATAAAGGGGTCAATTCTCAAAGAAAACATAACAATTCTGAACGTGCATGTGCCAGCAACAGAGTGTCAAACTATGTGAGGCAAAAACTGATAGAACTATAAGCAGAAATAGACAAATCCACTATAATAGTTGGCGACTTCAACACCCTTCTCTCAGAAATGGACAGATCTAGCAGGCAGAAAATCAGTAAGGACACAGTTGAACTCAACAGCATCATCAATCAACTAGATATAATTGACATCTATAGAGCGCTTCATCCAATGATAGCAGATTACACTTCTCAAGCTTGCATGGAGCATTCACCAAGATAGACCACATCCTGAGACATAAAACACCTTAACAAATTAAAAAAAATAGAAATCATACAATGCCTGCTTTCAGACCACAATGGAATTAAACTAGAAATCAATAATAACACTTTACATGTTTTAAATTTACATAATTCACTCTTTGTGATGTATATTTCTATGGATTTTGACAAATGCATAGAACTGTGTATACCATCACAGTCATGATCCAAAAAGTTTCATCACCCCAAAAATTCCTGCTTGCTGCCTCTTTGTGATCAACCCCTCTCCACACCCCACTCCTGGCAACCTCAGATTTGTCTTCTATCTCAATAGTTTAGCCTTTCCCAGAATGTCATATAAATGGAATCATACAATATGATGCCTTTGGGTTCTAGCTTCTTTCACTTAACAAAATACCTTTGAGATTCACACATGTTGTTGCATGAATCCATCAGGGTTACTTTCTCCCTTGTGTTGCTAAGTAGTATTCCAGTGTATAGATATACCACAAACTGTTGATTCATTTATTCACATTTGAGTTGTTTCCAAGTTTTAACAATTAAAAATAAAGCTGAAATAAACATGCGTGTACAGACTTTTGTGTGCACATAAGTTTTTAGTTCTCTTGGGTAAATATTTGGGAGTAAGACTGCTACTCCCATATAAGAATAAGTAAACATATAAGCACTGTATATGTTTAAATTTGTTTGTTAAAAAAACTATTAAACAGTTTTTCAAAGTGGCCATACTGTTTTATAGTCTTATCAGCAAAGCATGAGGATTCCAGTTGTTCCACATCTTTGTCAACACTTGGTAGTGTCAGGATTTTTTTTTTTTACCTTCTAATAGACGTATAGTGGTGTTTCATTGTGATTTTACTTTGTGTTTCCATCATGAGTATTGGCATCTTTTCATATGCTTATTTACCATCAATATGTCTTCTTGAGTAAAGTGTCAGTTCAAAACTTATGTTTATGTTTTTTGAGTTATTTCTTGTTGAATTTTGTGAATTCTTTATATTCTGAATAAAAGTCTTATTTTATTGAGGTATAATTGATATATAACATTATATTAGTTTCAGGTGTATAAAACAATGATTTGCTATTTGTATATATTGGGAAATGATCACCACAATAAGTCTAGTTAACATCTGTCACCATGCATAGTTACAAAATTTTTTCTTGTGATGAGAACTTTGAAGATTTACTCTCTTAGCAACTTTCAACTATGCGGTACAGTATTAACTATAGTTATTATGCTGTACATTACATCCCCACTACTTATTGATTTTATAACTGGAAATTTGTACCTTTTGATCTCCTTCACTCACTTTGCCCACCCCCCACCCCTCAACTTTGGCAACCAGCAATCTGTTCTCTGTAGGCATGACCTTGTTTTTTTGTTTGTTTGTTTTAGATCCCACATGTAAGTAAAATCCTACAGTATTTGTCTTTCTCTGTCTGACTTATTTCACTTAGCATAATGCCCTCAAGGTCCATCCACGTTGTCATAAATGGCAAGATTTCATTCCTTTTTATGGCTGAATAATATTTCAGTGTATATATACACCACATTTTCTTTATCCATTCATCCATCAGTGGACACTTAGGTTGTTTCCATGTCTTGGCCACTGCAAATAATGCTGCAATGAACATGCAATGAATATGAAGTCTTTTGTCAGAAATGAGACTTCTAAATATTTTCTCTCAGTCTGTAGGTTTATCTTTTCCTTCTCTTAACAGTGATTGTTTCAGAACAAAAAGTTTTAATGTTTATAATTGCTCACGTTTTGGCAGCATTTGACATTGGCTTTCTCATCCTTCAAGACTCAGTTTCAGGAGGCCTACCTGAATTAGGCTCCTCCAGCTCCTTTATCTTAGCAAATTTCTATCATCTTACCCTATACATTTTCTTTATGGCACCTCTCACAAACTGTAATTATTTTATTCATTTATTATGTTTATTATCTGTATTCCCCACTACATTATAAGCTCCGTGAGGAATGGGGGCTGCATCTGCTTTTTCACTAGTACTATCAATGACTAATACAGCGCCTGGCAAATAACTATGGAAAGGAAGGAAACAAGGAGAGAAAGAAGGAAGGCACAAAGGAAGAAAAGGAAAATCTTGAAGGAGAGGTCCAAGATTATTCTGAGAATTCAACTTCAAGAAACTAGCTAATTGTTATGATTTAAATGGAAATAGAAAATACAGGATTGAACAGCAACTCCCCACTTCCAGCCCACCCCCCATCAGCCCTTGGCAACCACCATTTTACTTTCTGTTTCTATGAGTTTGACTACTTTAGATACCTTATATAAGTGGAATCATGCAGTATTTGTCCTTCTGTGACTGACTTATTTCACTTAGCATAATGTCCTCAAGGTTCCTCCATATTGTAGCATATGATAGCATCCCCTTCTTTTTTAAGGCTGAATAATATTCCATTGTATGTATGTACCACATTTTCTTTATTCATTCATCTGTTAATGAACATGTAAGTTGTTTCCACCTCTTGCCTATTGTAAATAATGCTGCAATGAACATGGGAACGCAAAATATCTTTGAGATTCTGTTTTCAATTCTTTTAAATAAATATCCAAAAGTAGGATGTCTGGATCATATGGTTGTTCTAATTTCAATTTTTTGAGGAACCTCATACTGTTTTCCGTAGTGGCTGCACCATTTTAACTACCATCAACAGTGCACAAGTGTTCCAATTTTTCAACATCCTTACCAACACTTGTTATTTTCTGTTTTTTTGACAATGGACATCCTAACAGGTGTGAGGTCATATCTCATTGTGGTTTTGATTTGCATCTCCCTGATAGTTAGTGATGTTGAGCATTTTTCGTATACCTGTTGGCCATTTGTATGTCTTTTTTTGTTGTGAGGAAGATCAGCCCTGATCGGATGGCACCCTAACATCGGATGCCAATCCTCCTCTTTTTGCCGAGGAAGATTGGCCCTGGGATAACATCTGTGTCCATCTTCCTCTACTTTATATGGGACACCACCACAGCATGGCTTGACAAGCTGTGCGTCGGTGAGCTACCAGGATCCAAACCTGCAAACCCTCGGGCCGCCAAAGTGGAGCACGCACACTTAACCGCTGCGCCACCGGGCAGACCCCTGTATGTCTTCTTTGAAGAAAAGTCTATTCAAGTTTTTAGCCCACTTTTTATTTGGTTGTTAGTTTTTCGGCTATTGAGTTTTATGAGTTTCTTATGTATTTTAGATATTAACCCCTTATTGGATAACTGGTTTGCAAATATTTTCTCCCATTCTGTAGGTTGCCTCTTCATTCTGTTGATGGTTTCCTTTGCTGCACAGAAACTTTTCAGTTTGATGCAGTCTCACTTATCTATTTTTGCTTTTGTTGCCTGTGCTTCTGGTGATATGTAAGAACAAACCTTTTAGCAAGGTACTCCCGGCTTTCAAATTCTGGCCCCAGCCTGCCTTTCTTCTTGGAGCTTCACCATCACACCACTGCACACCACAGTCCAGGCCACTGGACCACTCCCAGTCCCTGAGAATGCCACGCACGTGTATGTGTCTCTGCATATCATCCTTTCTTCTTGGAATAGTCACCCTCTGCTGTCTATCCAGCAGGTGCAGTATTACAAAAGTCTCTGGTGGCTTTCCTGATCCTCTTCCTCCCAAGGAAGAATTAGTTGCATTCAGCTTTGGTTGGTCCCCTAGTGAAGTATGTACTAGAGTTGTTTACAAAATTATTTCCTATTCTAGACTATATCCCAGAAATTAATATCTACCAGATAGTGCATGCTATTTTTTTTTAAAGATTTTATTTATTCATTTTTTTCCCCCCAAAGCCCCAGCAGATAGTTGTATGTCATAGGTTCACATCCTTCTAGTTGCTGTACGTGGGACTCGGCCTCGCGCTGGACGGAGAAGTGGTGCCTTGGGGCGCACCCGGGATCCGAACCCGGGCCGCCAGCATCAGAGCGTGCGCACTTAACCGCTAAGCCACGGAGCCGGCCCTACATGCTATTTTTTAAATAAATTTGGTCATTTTGTCTCGATTTCTTTATCTATAAAATGACAGTGCTTTTAAATTTGCTTGTCAATAATAACCAGCCGAAACTCATTTTTGAAATACAGATTCTAGGCTCCCTCCCATAGATTATGATTGCAGGGTTCCAGGAATTCATATTCGAAATGACCTCACTATGTGATTCTTATAATCAGGTATGTTTAAGAGAACTGAGTTAGATTACTCTAGGGCCCTACCCTGCTCTAAATTTTTTCCTTTGTTTGTCTATAATTTCTTACGGCATAGAAGAGAATAAAAGTGAAGGACAAAGGTGAAGGGCATGTTTTAAGATGACTAGCCAGAGTTTTGGTAACTGACACCCATCCCCTCTCCTTCAGTCCTTATTTTCAAGGGCAATTTTGAAATTTTAAGCCTGGTAAACATGTGGAAATATGATTAGAGTAAAGAGAAAGTAAGAGGAGAAACTGATTCGATGTATATATAAATTACAAAAATACCTTAGACAATTTTCCATCAATAATCAAAATAACACCTTACACCAGTACAATGCTTACAACTTGCAAAATACTTTCCACTTCCTTTATCTTTTTTACACTTTATAACCACACTGTAAGTTCAGCAGGGAAAAGCAGGACAGCAATCATTATTTCCATTTTATACAAATATTTTTTGAGTGCCTATGTCATATGAGGAAAAAATAGAGTATTTCATATAGAAAAAGGCTATGATCTTCTATGCGTTTAAAAGAGGTAAAGTTCTCAAACTGTATATGCCCAGGTAAAGAGTTATTGGACTCAGTTGGAAAGATATATTATCCAGATATTTCAAGGCCATCGAAATCTTTTTTTCCCACCACCTATGCAGAGTTATTTAGGAACTGCTATAAATGCCCTCTTGACTTTTCAAATTTGAAATAATTTCAGAATTACAGAAAAGTTGCAAAAATAGTAGTTTCCATATACCTTTCATCCAGCTTCCTCTAATGTTAACATTTTACATACCACAGTACAGTTATCAAAATCAGGAAATTAATATTGGTACAATACTAGTGACTAAACTACAGACTTTAAACATTTTTCCACTAAGGTCCATTTTCTGATGCAGGATCTAATCCAGGATCCCACATTGCATTTAGTTGTCAAGTCTCCTTAGTCTCCTTCAATCTGAGATAGTTCCTTGGTCTTTCTCTCTCTTTCGTGACCTTGACACTTTGGCAGAGATACTGGTGGAGTTATTTTGTCACATATCCCTCGATTTGGGTTTGTCTGATGCTTTCTCATGTTTAGATGAAGGTTATGTATTTTTGGCAAGAACACCACAGAAATGGCATTGTGCCCTTCTCAGAGCATAAAGTCAGGAGACATGGTGGTCTCTGCCAAGTTTCTCCATGTAATTATTCCCCTTCCCTTGTCATTAATAAATATCTTAGGGGAAATACTGAGACTATGCAAATATCCTGCTTCTCCTCAAACTTTTACCCACTAATTTTAGCATCCTTCAATATATTTTGCCTCTGATAATTATCACTATGGTGTTTGTCTAATGAAGATTTTCTTTCTTCTTCTTCTTTTTTTTTTTTTTTGGATATCTGATCTTATTGGTTACTCTTAGAAAATTTCATTTTTGACTGGACTCAAACTTAGAGGTAGAAGCTCTCAGGACAGCCCCCGTCTCTTGGCAATCTGTTCCTGGTGTTTTTCTTTGGCCTCCTTCACTCTCTTGGCCAAAAGTTCAGCATATTCTGCAGCTCTTCCTTGTTTTTCTTAGTACACTGTTTCTTCAGAGCAATAGGCCGCCGTTTGTGTTGCAAGACACGTGGAGTAACAAGATGCTGAATCTTGGGTGCTTTGGTCCTAGGTTCTTACCTTCTTTGTCTAGGGGCTTTCTCACAACATTCTAGCGGACATCATCCTCTTTAGAGAGATTGAAAAGTTTGCGGATTCTGCTAGCTCTTTTGAGCCCCACACGACGAGTCACAGTAGTATCAGTGAGTCCAGAAATATCCTTCTCCCCTTTTTTCACAATGAACAAGTTGAGAACACTCAGATTGGCAACCACAATGCAACCCCCAACAGATTTGCGCTTTCTTTCTCCAGTCCTCCTCCGTCTGTAACAGGAATGCCCCTCACTCAATAGCAGGCAGACACGGCCATGGGTCAAGACACCCTGCTTGATGGGGAAACCCTGCTTGTCATTCCTACCATTGATTCGGACCACATAACCCTTCCACTCTTCACCCAGAGCGTCAGCAGCAACTTCTGTGGCCGTACGCTTCTCACAAAATGTACAAAGTTGGCATTCATCGTCCACTTCCATGAGTTTCTGGCAGCCAATGACTGGGAAAGAGATGTTCAGCTTCATCCTGAAGCAGCCGACTACCTCCGAGGCACCACAAAAAATGGCTAATGAAGACTTTCAATTTTCCTCATTCCTCTATATATATTAGTTGGAATTTTTCTCTAAGGAGAAGCTATCCCTTCTCTCTCAATTATTTATTCATTCATTTGTGCCCTTCATTTTTGCTTGTGTGTTCCCTCTGTTTCCCTTCTTTGCCAGGCCAGTAGGAATTTAGCAAAGCAATAGATAAAAACAAATATCATTTAAAAAGACAACTCCCAAAGTATTTTCAAATTTTTTTCACTATCCTGTCTAGCCAGATGGACTAGTCAAACAACAAAAAACTTAGATTAAGATCAGACACACAAACAACATTGATCAAAGCAACATGAATCCATAAGAAACAAACTGACCAAAAAAAAGACAAAAGTCCTTACTCACTGACTGTGTGTGGTATCTTAGGGGCAAAAATTAAATCAATGCATTTTGACAACCAATGTTCATTTTGTTTGTCTCCAACTCTCTAACCGGGTAAAGTTTCTAAATAAAAGAAGAGGCTAATTGCTTTATTTCAAAATGGATAGTGGTTTTTAATGGTTAATTTCTGCTTGGGGCTTTTTCTCTCCAACCAGGACATCTATTATTCTTCAGAGAACAAAACAGAAAATAAATTATTGGTACCGAAGTACTATGAATATTGATACCATCAGATGTTTCTACCCTAAGAAAGATTATTTCCACATCTATCATCAACGAAATGTTTTGCAAAACAGGTTGTTTTTCCAACAGATTGGTGTATGGTGAATCAAAAAGTTTGCATGTGAGGAGAATAAGCATTGATTCTAGAAATGAGCCACAATCTCTTGGGTGGCCTAAGAACAAGTTACCAAACTTGACTAGACCTGAAATGATGATAGTTTTTACCTACCTCATTAAGAGATGTCAGACATTAATTAATGTTCATAATGGGCTTGAGATCTGTGATTAAATCTGTTATCCTTGATGGAAAACAGAGCCATTCAACCACTGAGGAGCAGTAAACAAATCAGGGGGATATATAGTCCATGGAAAGAAATACTGAAGAGTGAAAAGTTAGTCAAGAATGAGGAGTCGGGGCTGGGACAAGAACCCCTTTTGGTGTGTAAGTATTCGTGCATTGTTATTCTTCATGGAATTAAGAAATACACCTCTCTGATGTCTCAATATGCGGACTCTTCTTCGCCACACTAAGGTTCTTAACCTTTTGCATGTCATGGATATTTTTAACACTTCAGTGAAGCCACAGACCTCTTCTCATAATGCTTTTTAAATACATTAAAAAGTATGTAGGATTATGAAAGAAACCAATTTTATTAAGGCACAGTTATCATAATGTTTTTAAAAATTTAGTCTTAGAATTATATGTATGCTTCTTTATTAAATTAGATGAGATCCAATAGCAGTCTAATGACTACCATAATTTCAAAGTTGTGATGGTTGTAAACAACATTTCAAGATATTTGCAACAACTCTAATGTGATATAAAAATATCTGTGTTTTCTGTTAGTGATAAGGTTAGAGGAACTGCTCTTATTATTGCGGTTTGTTGCCTACATTTATAATTTTTAAATTGCTAAGTTTTAGTTGGAAGTTACTGAAAATAAAGATGTATTATTTTTCCCATCCAATTTCACGGACCCTCTAAATTTTATCCATGGGCTTCTTGGGGTATTTGGATCTCAGGTTAAGAAACTCAGTTCTAAACCTATCCTGGAAACCCTCCGATAGCCAAATACTTGATATTATTTCTCCAAGTGCAATCAGGTGATCATAGCTATGGAGTGTTTATTAAAAATGCAAATCTCTTGACCTTTTCCTAGGCCTGCCGAATCGGTATTTTTAACAAGCATTCAAGTGACTGATATACACACTAAAGTTTGAGAACTGCTTCAAAGGTGGTTACATCAATACTTATCTTCAATAGAATCACAATTATCAAGCCACAGATTCTTAAATATTAGTTTGAGGTATTATAATATGGTATAATATTATAATATGGTAGGTCTGGAAGGGGCCTAGAAATTTCAATTTTTTAATAGGCCTTTCAAATATTGTGATGATATGTTCTCAACTCCATTATGAGAAATATTCCTAAACGAAGACACTAAAAGTCAAAGTATAAAATCTGCCCAGGAATGAGAGGAACCCAATCAGGAGCTTTCAATCAGAATCATCATCACAATACTCCACTACCCTTTCCTTTTCTGCACCAGTTAATACCCTTCAAAAGAAAATCTTTAGATAGAAGAATTAAATATGGAATCAATGCATTGTATCACAAAAGATACAAAAGGTGAGTGACATTCTCTGTAACTTTTAACATCATGCTTTAAACTGGTAGGCAAAAATTACATTTGTCATCAACAACAAGAAAAGCAGGAAAACAGAGTAAAAGGGCTGCAGAAGATCTAAAGATCATCTTGAGTTTCAACTACTTCCTTTTTTCTTCTGCCTCACAAATCTTTATCCCTATCCCAAAAATTCTCTGTAATTTGAGCTTCAGACCAGTAGATCCAATTGTCTACTAAACATTTACCCCTGCATACCACAGACAACTCAGACACGACAACCAAAACTGAACTCATCACATTCCTCTGCAGAATGGCTTTCTCTTTCATATTGTTGGTCTTGGGTATTGGTACCATCTAGCAAGATATTCAGAAATTGTCCTAGACATCGCCCATTTCTCACTAAGTTTTCCTTTGCTAGGGGACACTTTTGGAGTGATGATCAGTGTTAAAGCTCCAGCAGTGACCTAGTGCTCTTCGTGTCTGCATTTCTGGAGTGCCAACCTCCAATGTGGCTGATGTCGTAAGATTGACATAGTGATTGGAAGAGTCCTTCTTAGACAGGTCTCATGCCCCAAACTAACTCCAAAAACACAACTGCAGCCCGAGGAAGGCTTAGGAGATGTGGCTTACCCCAGCTCAGATTTCAGACTCTGAAAGAAACGCCTTTTATTTCTATGATTCATTTTTTCCTTGTATTTATGTTTTCCTGCCCTTCACTCCATTCAAGTAGTAAGACTTTGAGTTCTAAGTTTAGGGTGTAGTTCTTGGAGAATGCCCTCTCAGACTGCCTGTGATCTAGGCAAGAGAAATCCTTGGGGGTTCACAGGGTCCTGGCTGAATGATGGAGGTTGGAGGCCAAAGACACCTAATAACATATGATTCGGAATTTGGAATTCTCATCACCAACATCTGGTGTAGGTAAGCTGAGCAAAGTGAGTACATAGAGAGGTTCAGGAGGTAAGATCACTGAAGAACCTCAAACCTGAAGGGCTGTTGCACTATTTATGGGTAAATCCCCCTAAGAAGAGCAAGGCTACTGCACCAGGACAGGATCTAGTAAGTGGACCATGGTCTTGATGAAGACAAAGATTCAGTTCTAAAGTAGTGGGCTGATCTCAAGACAGAGCCTCAGTATGTAAACTTCTGATCCAGTCATATTGCTAGACTGCTCTGTGTTCTTCACTCCAGGATCGATTTTCCTTTTCATCCTATTCCTCAGTCAGGGCAGAAAGAGTAATATGTAACTCCAAAGGAAAGAGAGCAAATTTCTGCTGGAGCAGAAAAATAGGTGGCAGAAAAGAATGTCTGCATCACTATGAGAAGGATCATTTTAACCAAGGCTATGTGGTTTCAACGCTGACAAAAGGTGAGATTTGGGGAATGAGACACGGCAGAGATAATATACTTCTCAACGGCCCCCTGCATGTAGAGGGGTAGGAAGTGCTGACAGCAGCAGTAGGAACAAACAAAGCTGGTTCCGCTGGGATTAAAGCAGCTCACAGAGTGGGGTCTATGTTACTGAGCACGGGCCACCCTCAATTCAGGATTGTGAGGCCAAAACAATGGGAACCTTATGGGACAACAGGAATAATTCAAAAAAGAAAGAAGAGGAGGATCCCAAGAAAGGCCTACATCATGGAGGTGCAAACCTTGCAGTCACTGGTAGTGGACCCTGAACAACAGACAGGAATGGATTGGTCTCTTGGTGCAGTTGGAACCAAAAAGTCTTTATTTATTATTTTATTTTATTTTATTTTTCATACTGATGCCTTTTCTTTTTTATAAAGATTGGTCCTAAGCTAACATCTCTTGCCCATCTTCCTCTTTTTTTTAATCTTTTTCTCCCCAAAGCCCCAGTACATAGTTGTATATCCTAGTTGTAGGTCCTTCTAGTTCTTCTATGTGGGACGCCACCCCAGCATGGCTTGTTGAGCTGTGAGCAGGTCTGCGCCCAGGATTCGAACCAGCGTACCCCAGGTCCCTGAAGTGGAGCGTGCAAACTTAACCACTATGCCACTGGGCCAGGCCCCTATTTTATTTTATTTTATTTTATTTTTCTGACTACTCCCTCACCCCAGAAAATACCAGTGCTCTTTTGGCGTATGGCTGGTAGCAGTAATTGGATCTAGACCTGCTTTCTCAAATCCAGTAGGCACTAACCACATGTAGCTATTGAGCACTTGAAATGTGGTTAGTCTGAATTGAGAGATTCTTTACATATAAAATATCTATCGAATTTCAAAAACTTAGTACAAAAAAATGTAAAATATCTCATTAATTTTTATATTAACTACATGTTGAAAATATACTATTTTGGAGACATTGCTTTAAATAAATATATCACTAAAATTAATTTCATCTGTTTCTTTATTCTTTTTTAATGTAACTGTTAGAAAATTCAAAATTACATATATGGCTTGCATTATTTCTCCATTGGACAGTGCTGATCTAGACCAAGACATACCTTGGTTCCACGGCCATTGTTCTTTTTGTATGTGCTAAGGAACTAGAATTTAACCAATGATTCTAAAACTTAGTGTGTTTAAAAATCATCTGGGGAACATAAGAAAATGTCTTTCTTGCCTCCACCCTCCTAGCAAGATTCTAACTATTGCATTTGGGATGTAGACAATGAATTCGTATTTTCAACCAGTTCCCTAGGAGATTCTGATACAGGAAGTCCTCTGACCATACCTTGAGAAATATTGGCTTAGGGTGAACAGCACTGCACTGATCATGTTTGATTCTAGGATGTTCTTCTCTTTTTCTAAATTTTGTGGGTGGGAGAAGCTGCTGTGATAATCTCATGTTCGTGCTGACTCTCTGAAACTTGGGCTAAGTACATCCAATGATGGTTTTAGGATTGGATTAACCAAACTTTAAAAATGCTAAAACCTTTACCTCAGATTTAGTGGAAGATGGCCCAGGATACAGCTGCAGAGGAGAAATCTCAGGCTGCAGTGAGGGCCCTGAATTAGTTCCCTTGTATATGAGAATGTAAGAACTGAAAAGAAAATGTGCATGGGTGCAGGCAAGAAGGAGGGAGGCATGCAAGAGGGCCTGAGACACTGGATCCTATATTGAAGCTTTGACTTCTCTGTAGGAACAAGGGGTTGGCTTGATGCTGGGAAGAGATTTATATTACTAAAATGTATACGGTGTATTCACAAAATGACTAACATTATGTGCTGAAGTCAACAAGGGCTCACTGCATACCATGTGGTTAAGAGATGGATTTTGGAGCTAGACCATCTGAGTTCTAATAGTATCTCTGCCTTGGGCAAGTCTTTTAACCTCTTTGCTTTTCTTTAAAATAGAAAAACTAATTGTACCTACCCATAAATTTGTTGTGAGAATTAAGTGATCTGATACATGTAGAAAATACAGAATTGTGTCCTGCACATAAGAGCTATATGAATGTTAGGTATTATTCTTGTATTACAGGGTGGTGAAATTTGCTGGGCAATATAGAGCTAAAGATACTTTACAATAAGGAAAGGAACAGAAGGAGACCACTTTACCTATTGCAGACAGCAAGAGGAAGCAGCAAGTGCAAATGCTTGGAGAGGACAGGGAAGTTGCACAAATACTGATCTTACTCGGCTTACGACGGGGTTACGACTCGATAAACCCATCGTAAGTTGAAAATATCATAAGTCGAAAATGCATTTAATACATCTTACCTACCAAACATCATAGCTTAGCCTAGCCTACCTTAAATGTGCTCAGAACCCTTACATTAGCCTACAGTTGGGCAAAATCATCTAACACAGAGCCAATTTTATAATAAAGTGTTGAATATCTCATGTAGTTTATTGAATACTTACTGAAAGTGAAACAAAATGGTTGTGTGGGTACAGAATGGTTGTGAGTGTGTCAGTTATTTACCCTGTGATCGCGTCGTTGACTGGGAGCTGCGGCTCGCTGCTGCTGCCCAGCATCACAGGCGAGTACCGTTCGGCATATTGCTAGCCTGGGAAAAGATCAAAATTCAAAAATCGAAGTATAGTTTCTACTGAATGCATATCACTTTCACACCATCATATAGTCAAAAAATCACAAGTCGAACCATCATAAGTGGAGAACTGTTTGTATGTGTATAAGGTATACTGGGAGATGAGGAGAGAGGGCAATAAAATAGGAAATAATAGAATCTGAAAGAAGGAGTTGCCTTTTGTAGATTGGAGTAAGCCTATCTAGCCTAATTTAAATATACATTAAAATTCAGTATTTACTTATTAAAAGTGCAAGCCAAATATAAAAAATATCTTTGGGTCAGATTACCCTAAGGGGCCAGCTCCCAGTCCCAGCCACATGTGCAGTTTCCAGAGTTGTCATGCGCCCTCTCAGTTAGAGTATTGTTCCTTCCTATTTCAGATGTTTCTGGGGGAAACTTCAGGCCTTGAGGAGGCTGAATGGCCCATCTCTGGATGATGTCGGGGAGCTGTGGTGAGGATTATGTGCAGTTAAGGCATTTCTGATACTCTGCGATCTCCCTCAAATGGAGCAGCAACACCCCAAGTGTTAAGACCATGTGGGTTAAGAGGAGGAGGACAAAATAGCAGCTACTATCCGCTGTGTACTTGAGGGAACTCAAGGTGTTTCTTGCTTCACTTCGCCTCCAAAGGAGGGCAAGGAGAGATAAAAACAAAAGTAGGCAACAACGCTGGGGGCTGGCGTTCCTAATGCGACAAGTGAAAAGGTTAAAGCAGTACTTTCTCAAGCTTTTTCAGCTTATGTCACGGCCCGAGGCAGCTGGCGTGGAGTCCCAGCTGCCGGGCTTCTATCCCCCCACCTGCCCCAAAGGCACACTTCTGACCCTTTCGCTGGAGAAGGACTCTTTCACGTCCCGGGAATACACGTGGTGTCACATCTGGCTTTTCCTCGCTCAGTTTTTCTCTAAGAAACTTGCTTCCTTTATGGATAAAAGGCAGACGGCCCCAGGGCATCTCCTAATTGGGAAGGTGGTTTCCCCTTTGCTTTCCTCTCTTCTTCTCTCCCTAAACCTTCCCTTTTATTAAAGGTCACGCGGGGAAGGAGAGAAAAGAAGATTATTTGAGCTTTGTGTTCTTGGTGTTCAAGAAAAACACTTTTTCTGCTTATGATACACTTGCTTGGGGTTGTTCTTCCTAAGCTCTTCTTACCATCTATAAGCCCCTCAAGAGCCCAGATTAGTATGTGGACTCAAGAGAAAGTGGCCAAGGGTGACAGGTGGACATTTGGAAAGTGTGGAAAGATGTAGACCCAGAGCAAAAGGAAAGCAAAGCTGCCTCAGCAAAACACAAAACTGAGAATCACAGCACTGACCTCCATCTGCCAGGAACCAGAATAACTGTATTTAATATTAATCAAATACACTAATATAACTCTGGAAAGTTTAGTTGCCCCAGGTTTCAGATAT
Organism: Ceratotherium simum simum; assembly: GCF_057802395.1. Taxonomy (NCBI): domain Eukaryota; kingdom Metazoa; phylum Chordata; class Mammalia; order Perissodactyla; family Rhinocerotidae; genus Ceratotherium; species Ceratotherium simum. The sequence goes on from NW_028261259.1 coordinate 2,878,004, forward strand.
TCAGAAGTATTAAGCATGGGAATGGGGTGGTTATAGAAAACCTCAATAGTATTCCATAAAATCAGTCACAGTGGTAGCTCTCCTAATTGCCATTTACTTAACTCCTCACTCCCACTGGCTGACGCCCCGTGGTCTGATGAATCTTACCCTGAGGCTCCTTTCTAGTGCCTCCTAGTATGCTACTCTCCCAGAGGAGTTGCGAGGTTTCTAAGAGTTATATATGTGTTACCCAACCTATTTAAGCCAACTGTGCTTATTAGTATAATCACTTAATTTAAAAAAATATTTATTCTTATTAAATTATAAATGAATATCAATATTTTAATATTTTTAAATTTAATACAATATTTTCCATTTTATTAAGTTATAAATAAATGCAAAAATATAACAGCAAAATTTAAAACCAAAGAAATACGAATGTGAAAAGAAAGATTTATATCTATAAAAACTAAATTTAATGCCTTGTAAAGCCTCAATAAAGGTGAGTCACTTTTAAAATGTTGCTGTCTGGGCCGGCCCTGTGGCTTGGTGGTTAAGTGCGCGCGCTGCAATGCTGGTGGCCCGGGTTCGGATCCCGGGTGCGCATCGAGGCACCACTTCTCCATTCATCCTGGGGCCGGGTCCCACATACAGCAGCTAGAAGGATGTGCAGCTATGACATACAACTATCTGCTGGGGCTTTGGGGGGAAAAAAATAAAATAAATAAAATCTTTAAAATGTTGCTGTCAAATTAGTGTTCAAGGCAACTGTAAAAATTGGGGGGAAAGTTTTAAAAGTCTAAAAAGGCTGCACCCAAATTGCTTTATAAGTATCATCAACTCCTATTTCACTTTAAAGAAACAGAAACTACAAATCAGAAATGAGGCAATTTGTGTATTCCATCACGCCATTTTGAGTATTTTTTCATGCCAGAAAGAATATATCAGGAGACTTGTACTCAAGGAAAATTCATGAATAATGGACATTTATATATTTTAAGTAAAGATAAAATGTTTAAGATATGTTTGTACCATTTGTTTTTTATGATTTCCGAATCTTAACTGACTTTTTTGGTGTGAACCAAACAATTCTGGGTCATCTTTAGGTCCCAACTGCATGGTGGAAGATGGTTACTATTGAGTTTTTGTGAAATTTGTAACCGAATGTGTTTATGTAATTGCTTCATGGGATGGCATTGTTTTACTTCCAGGGAAAGAAATGACATCATATTACTGGGGGATATTTTCTAGTACCTACAAAATAATGTACAGGTGGTGAGAGGGGGACACATAGGTAGGTGATGAGATAGCTTTCTCAGAACACCAATAAACCATAACTTTTGAAACAGCCTTAAATAGCTAAATAGAATTTATTTGGAAGGGTTTTTTTTCGCATTTAACTTTTGTTATTTAATAATTATTTTCTTGTAATAAAATATCTCAATAATATTGCACAACAATTTTTATATCGAACCCTAATTTTAGTAAGTTTCTGTAGGAATTAGTGAAAATAAAGTTATTTATGTAAACTGAAACTTAAGATTTCCAGCACAAATTCACACTATTATTGGGGTTCATCAGGGTTTCATCAGGGATGCAGCACTCAGGTTCCTTTCCTTCTTTCTATCTGAAATTATATTATTCAGTTGTAAGTTTTTATAAAATGCATAATGAATATGCTAATCTGCAGGTAACTTTCAACAGACTCTAATTTTACTAGGAAAACTGTGTAGCTAAAAAAGTGGTTATCCGGGGCAGCCCCATGGCTTAGCGGTTAAGTGCACGCGCTCCGCTACTGGCAGCCCAGGTTGGGATCCTGAGCGTGCACCTACGCACCACTTCTCCGGCCATGCTGAGGCCGCGTCCCACATACAGCAACTAGAAGGATGTGCAACTATGACATACAACTATCTACTGGTGCCTTGGGGAAAAAAAAGAAGGAGGATTGGCAATAGATGTTAGCTCAGAGCCCGTCTTCCTCAGCAAAAAAAAGAGGAGGATTAGCATGGATGTTAGCTCAGGACTGATCTTCCTCACAAAAAAAAAAAAAAGAGAGAGAAGATATCGGTAGGGCTTGTAGACATTTGTAAAGACTTTGACTTTTATGTTAAGCAAAATGGGAAGCTTTGGAAGTTTGGAAAAGAGAAGTGGCATGATCTGACTTACTCTTCAAAAGGATCCCTAGCTGCTGTGTTGAGCATAGACTGGGGAGGGAGGCGGGGATGCAGAAGATGAGTTAAGAGGCTATTGTAGTAATCCAGATAAAAGATTAAGATGGTTTAAAAGTAGTGAAAAGTTTTTGGATTTGTGATGTCTTTTGAAGGTGAATTCTAAAAGAATTATTAATAGATTGAATGTAGGTATAAAAAAAAAGAAAAATCAATGATTACTCCAAATTACAAATTCCTTATTGGAAAGCAGCATTCCAAAATAATTAAATTCAGCACTTGTTAAATAAGAGCATCTTTTGAGATAATAATAACAACAACAATAATAGCTGTATTAGTCAGGAAGGTCTAGGTTATGCTTCTATGAGAAAGAAAGGAAGAAAAGAAAAATCTCAGATAAAAGTCAATTTGTTCTTTTACGCAAAGTTCACTGCAGGTTCAGGAGTGATTCTAGGGCAGCTGTGTTCCATGGACTTTCCAGTGATCCAGTTTACTTTGATGTGTTGGCTCTTTCGTCTCCACTTGAGGCCTCCTCCATGACCAGTAGGTAAAGAAAGATGAAGAGTTATGAATGGGCTTTTCACTACCTCTGCCTGAAAGTGATGTGTATCACTTTTGCTCACATTTCATTCACCAAATCTAGTGGCACAGCTCTACTCAACAGCAAGGAAGCCGAGCAGTAGTATTCCATGTGTCAGGAAGGGGATAGGAATGTATAATACTACAAGCTAGCTTTGTCTACTGCATTAGTTAACATTATCCAGCATTTTCCATATGACACGCTATGCTACGATCCACAAATAAAGACTTCCAGTGATATGTTCTCAGTGGTTTCTGCTTTGGAGTGGCACTCAGGCATGTCCGCTCTGGGCTCATTATCCCAGATCCTAACAGATCTGGTTTCTAATCCACCGTGACCTGGATTTAACAATGCTCTGGGAAAACTCAACTACTCCCAGAATGTACATGCAATAAGGAAACAGGGATTACGTCTACTGGTTTCCACCTTCATCTGGGGGTCACAGCATACCCTGGGGATAGGATTATCATTCCCAAATAAACAAGCCACAGTTTAGCAGAGTCCGTGCTTAGGCATAAACGTTCATGAACTCTGTTCTTCCAATGTTTGGATATCAAATTTCTTGTTTTCTGAAGTTGATGCTGTGTCTGAAAAGATTAATTACCAAGGTGTCTAGGAGTTAGCCCTACCCTGGGGCATCCTCCAACTTCATAATTGTTACTCCTGGCCAACGAGCAGTTAACTTTTATACCTAGTAGGATTGAAAGAAACCCAGGGCACCCAACATGGCACCATATGTAATGAGGATTCCTGTAATAAGGACTGAATTGAGGCCCGGTATCTATGTTATGTTGCCTCTCCTTTCCCTCAGGTCACTCATCTCAGACCAAAACACAAGTATTCATCCCAAATACAAACTTAGAAATTCAAGAGACTGTTAAAACCACTTTTGACACCTTAACATCTTTGAAGGGCATCCCTCTATGTTAACTATCCCAGAGCCATGCTGCAATTCTAAGTGGTGGTGGACAGGTTAATTCTGACCAACAATTTATCTTTTATTCAAGGCCATGCTCAGCCCTAGACATTATAACCCTTTGGTCCTCCTTGGTACGCCAAAACATACTCAGCTCAAGTTCAGTTTTTAGAAAATAAAGACTCAGTGTAAAGATGGAAAAATTTTTATTATCTTAGGAGCAAATGTGACAATTCTTTTTATTGAGAGAAAGCTATTTTTATTGGGAAAATACTTTTCTTAAAGCTGAGTATAACAGCTGGGATCCTGAAAGTCTGGGTATTAGCTAGCATGACATCTTAAGAGGAAGGGAAAAGTAACTCTCTATAATAGAAGCAGAGGAATTTGAGTTTCTGGGGAACATTTGAGAAGGGAAAAGGGAAGTGAGCAAAGTTGGTGGATATATACACGAGAGAAGGGCCAGAGAGAGAAAACCCCTCTGGCACAATATCTGAGCAAGAACTTAGGAAATCAACAGTGTCTGACAAGAATATGAGCTGTGGCATGCAAACCGTTCCTCCCTGTCCCCTACAATAGCTCAAATAAAGTCTATATTTCTCACTAATATTTTAGTATGAGTCGATTTTTGTATGGAAGAACTGAGTTCTGCATCTCAGATTAGACAAAGTAAAATAAAGTAAGTATCTGAGAATGCAGTAGGCAAAAGGAAAAGGCATTTCCTGTTGACATCTTCATTACATCCTTTTTTTTTTTTTGATGAGGAAGATTGCCCCCAAGCTAACATCTGTGCCAATCTTCCTCTATGTTGTACGTGGGACGCCGCCACAGCACGGCTTGTTGAGCAGTGTGTAGGTCCGTGCCTGGGATCTGAACCAGTGAACCCTGGGCCACCAAAGTGGAGCCTGTGAACTTAACCATTACGCCACCAGGCCGGCCCCCTTCATTACATCTCAAGACCTCTATATGCAGATTCTCCTCACCATTGTCCACCAGATAGACCGTGTGAAACTTGTTTTAGGAGAAATCCTCTAATCTTATTACTAGCCAGTTGTTTTGAGGGGAAATAAAAAACGTTATTTAAGAGAGGAGTTAACAGTAGAGACCAAGAGAAATTCACTAGAGCTTTTTTTTAATGAAATTTTCCTACCTGACTGTGGTCATAATCCAATATTCTTTGAAATGGCTGACTATCTCAAAAAGTTTGGCAGATACTGTCTAGATGCCCACAAACCCATATTTCTTCCTGAGCACACAGACAGTATTGCCCAGCATCTGTTGCGATTGAACGTGTGATAAGACTGAATTCTAGCCAATGGAATATGGGCATAAAGGACATGCGCCACCTCCAGCCTGACTCATAAAAACTTCCCTCTTAGGGTCTTTAATCTGCTACCTGATTGGAGAGGTCTTGGAGGACCTAGAATAGGGCACAGCCTAGGTCCTTGAAAAAATACTTGGAAGGCCTCCCAACCAGGGCCACCTACATGGGACTGTTGTGAGAGCAAGAAATAAACTTAATACGTTAAGCTACTAAAATTTGGTGTTTATCTGTTGGAGCAGCTAGCATTACAACTTAACTAATACAAAGAATCACAGTTTTCACTACAAGGAAAGATTCGTATCTTTTCTCTGACACTTAAAATCATAGAATTTTAGACTTGAGTGAAATAAGAAATCACCTAGTCCAACCTATGTTCTGCATATAGGGAACCCCGAGTTTGTCCGTAATTCTTCATGAACTCTCTTCTAAGTAGGGTTACTAACTTCTTGCTTCGTTTCCCACATCCTTCCACCATTCCCAGACTGGGTTTGGGTGTACCTGCCCCAAATATGATAATCTTAACTCTTAGGAATGGTGCTTGTTTTTAGGTTACTCCTAAGTGTCCACGGAAACTCAGAAGCAAACTCCATGAGGTTACAAATAACAACTGTTCAAGGTGCTAATATTGTTCTGGATGAAGTTATACTCCAAACATTTGTGTAAGCATAAAAACAAGGTCCAATACTCTTCTTCCAGATGAGCTATATCCAGGAATTTAATACTTAGGACATTTGTTCATAGTTATTGTGATGTTCCGTGATTTTACCTTGGAAGTTTTTTTTGTTTTTTCTTTCTCCTGAATGCATCTTCCCCATTATGATTACTCTGTTACTTCAAAACAAACTCCCACATATCTGCCACTGATGAAAACTCTAGAATCAGTTTTGATCTTTGGCAAGCCAAGATTCTTCTAAAAGCATTTTTTCAATACTGGCTATTTATCTACTATTGTAAATATGTAATTTTTTTTCTATATCACAAACACTTAGTCTCTATTTAGGAATCTTAGTTCAGTGCTTAACATCAGCAGCACTACTATGTGACCTGCTTGATGAAATATTATTTGGGGGTAAATATTCCCAGACCACCTTAGGGCATTCTGCAAATATGTTCTATTCTTCTTTTTCCAAGCAGTTCATATTTCACCTTCAGGGACTCATTCGTTCACTTCCATTGTGCAAAAATGTCTTTATACCTTATATTCCATTGCTACAGTAAAAGTTTATATTACAGTAGTTAGTATGCAACAAAGTATATATTAAGCAAATGGCATATTAGATGTTTTATTCAAATGTCAAAGTAAAACTTTGTCATTTAAACAGCTCACAACAATAGCAACAAATTTTATCTTGTGTATATTTTCCAGATTTATGTTCCATTACAGAGTCAGTAATTCCTTCACAAGCCGTGGAGCATCAAAATAGGTCTCTAATAATTGAAACATTTTTAGCCTTCCTGCTTTGTAGTAACAATTGCCATTTGATGTTTTCCAGCATATTTTATTTTCTTCCTTCCAAGATAGATTTCCTTATTCTGACAAGACAGTGACTGAATTCTCATCATCTTTTAAAAATTACAATCAGGATGTTTCATAAAACTCATGTTTAATGTTATTATCTAGAAATCCATTTGATGAATTTTATTTTATTATAGTATGGGGGTTTGTTTTCTTTTTTGAATGTTTGAAAATCTTTAACCCGGTTGGAAGCACATACCGTTAGCCTGATAAAATATTGGGTTTTTGTTTTCAGAATAAACAAATACTATTTCTAACTGTGTGGCATCAAAATAGCTTCCCATTGTATTATCTTTTTACATACAATATCTATTAGAAAAAATTTTCTAATGCTTCTTCCTTCTTAGTGTCTCATGTATTATTCTGTTTTTCCTCTTTCCATTGACACATCCTCGTGGGCTAGGTACTGATGCCTTTAGATCAGCATGACTACCATAGATTCCTAATTGATCTCTCCTCTAAAATCTCCAGTCTCTTCTGTACATAATGGCCTTATTATTTTTCCCAAAATTATTCCATTAGATCATTTTCTTATTCAATAACTTGCAATTGTTGGCCAAAGTAGTAATTTCTTTGTCTGCCAATCATATCTAACTCATTTTTGTAACCCTGGCTCCTAAAACCAAGTATATCTATACTAGATAATTCTTTTTTATGAATGGCTCCAAAATTATTTCACATAGGTGCCAGAGGAGTACATAGCAGAAAGCAAGTAATACTGTAAGGGAAAAAGAAAGCAAAGAAAAATAACGTGCAATGAATTCTTATCATATCATCTTATATATTTCCCTCAAACAGCCTGTGAGCTAGAAATCATTATTCTCATTTCATAGATGAGAAACTGAGGCTAAATAGTTATGACCAAGGGCACACAGCTTCAAAGTAGCAAGTCAAGAGTCAAAGACGGGTCTGACTACAAAAACTTTCTGCCTCTTTCTCTTGCCTCAGGTGGTGCTATCTGTGTTTTGAATCAAGAGTATTAGTTTCTCAGCTGAGAGGAGGGGGGAATTCTATGATAGGAAGAGGGAACAGTATGAACAGATAGACACTCACATACATGGGGCATTTGGGAAAATTGAGTTGTCAACTATTAGAGCATAGTTCCACCACCACTTCCGTTGGTGGATCAGGTAGACAGATTAGAGAACCTACCAGTGGTTTGGAGCAGGACTTGTGGTAGAGGGTGGAATTACCAAGCAGCTGGCCATGACAATTTGTATGTTACCAGAGGTGTTCTGGAGCAAGATGGAGCTATCCGCTCTCTTCCTCAAAGGTATCCACTATTCTAACTTCTACAATTTAGTTTCTGATGTTTATATTAGTGGAATCATGCAGCTGTATTATTGGACATCTGGTTTCTTTCAGTCAATATTATATTTCTGAGATTCATCCCTACTGTGCAAGATTTCCTTCTTTATTAAGGCTGAATAGTGTTCCACCATATGTATATACCACATTTTCTTTTTATTTATCCATTCTATATCTATCTGGGTTGCTTCCAGTTTGTAGCCATAATAAATAATACTGTTATGAATTTCCACTGCTTTCACTATGTACTCTGTTTCCCCACCTGAAGATGTAGGGCCTAGACGAAGAGCAGTGTGTATGTCAGCCAGACTTGGCACGAAGGAATGAAAGATAGCGTAAATGAGCAGGGGTAAATACAGACAGGAACACCAAATTCAATGAATGAATAATACTAATTCAATGACTGATCTTGAAGAACTTTATGAATTGTTCTCAAACAGGTACAAGTGCTAATGCCTATAATATAGGAAGAGCCATCCGGTGTTTCCCAGGTGGTCTGTCTGCCTTGACGTTTGGTATATAGATTTCTACATACTTGATATTGTTTCTCGCATATTAGAGTATATTATTCAGTTTTTCCTGTTTTAAGAGTCAAATCTGCTTCTGAAAAAAGACAGGAAGGGGAGAGAAATTTGTTTGGTTAATTGAAAAAAATCAAGAAGTTCATGATTTCAGGCATGACTAGATCCAGGGAATCAAAGACAAATAATTGGGTCTCAGTCTCTCTCTCTCTCTCAATCTTTCTCTCTGTCTCTGAAGTCTGTGTATATTAGCAAAAGCATATATTGAGGCAGTGTACAATAGTGGTAATGAACACAGGTTCTAGATCCAGACTGCATAGTTTCAAGTCTCAGCTTTAACATTAACTTTGAAACTTTGGGCAAGACATTTAGCCTTATTTACCTCATCTTTAGATTGGGGATGATAAATGTCAACCCTGCTCTAAGGGTTATTGTAGGACTAAATGATTAATTGTGTGGTTAATTAACACATAGTAATTGCTCAATTAATATTATCTAGCCATATCTTGATTCTATTTTCCTCTGCATTAACTTCAGTCTCAGGATCTCCTTAGACAGGATCTCCACATATGGTAGCAAAACTGCTACCAGCAGCTCAAGATTTTTTTTTTTAATAATTTTATTTATTTATTTATTTTTCCCCCAAAGCCCCAGTAGATAGTTGTATGTCATAGTTGCACATCCTTCTAGTTGCTGTATGTGGGACGCAGCCTCAGCATGGCCGGAGAAGCGGTGCGTTGGTGCGCGCCCGGGATCCGAACCCGAGCCGCCAGCAGCGGAGCGCGTGCACCCAACCACTAAGCCACGGGCCGGCCCTCAAGATTTTTACTATTAAGTTTAAATCTGTTGTAAAGAGAGATTTCCTATCCCCAATCATTCCAACATATAGCTCAGAAATGAGTTTTGTGCCTTTGATATTCCCGTCTTCTATTGTGTAGTTATCCATGACCCAAGCACTGTGGCGAGGCTAATGTGGTTCTCTGACTGGATCAAATAATCACTCCTGGATCAAAGCTGGTGGGATCAGTCCCAATCTAGCAACGTGGCTTGACAATGGAAGAGGGGCAATGCCCTAAAAAAAGCTGACGCCTTTACCTTAAGAAAAAAGAACGTACTGGCTAAGCTAAAACCCCAGGTGTACAAGAACAGAGGGCATCCTGTAGGTTTTCTTGAGCAGCTCCTCCAGCTATCAATCAGAGGCTTGTTCTTAGAGGGGCAGGAAACAGGGAAGCAAGGATGGAAGCTGTGATGGCAATGAATGTTGTGATGAGCTCAATGGGTAGAGCTATACACTCTTGGAAAATTCCACTGTGGTGGATTATGACTTGCATCTCTATACTATGTAACAATGGAAATGATCTTCTAGAACATGGTTGGTGCAGTAATTGCTCTAAGATGGTGGGTGATGGACAAGTGGATATGGAGATGGATAACTCTGAACAGTGACTGCTGGAAGGCATGAGGAAAAAAGGGCTCAATGGTAGGATATCAGTGTTAGGTAGTTTTTCTTATTAAATCATATGACAATGACCAAGGGAATTGGAGATTCAGTCAAGAGAACGAAGTCTGCCATTTTGGTGAGTGCATCTACCAAGACTGCGATATAATCTTTGGAAAGATGCAAATATCTTATGAAATCTAGGGTGATAGTTTCTCAGAGGGGCTGGGAGTCAGGGTGAATGAAGCAAGTCTTCCAGGATTTTCTGATCCCAAAGAAGTAGGTAACTAGGTGGTGCTATAGCGTAGGGCATTGTGTTGGAAGAGGGAGTACGTGAAATTTCTAAGAGCAACATGAGTATGAGGGCACAATGATGACTCATGTTTGTATTTCCTCATTTGAATCATGGGGCAGGGTATTTTTGTCTAGTTTAGGACCTGACTGGGGCTCTGTCTGGCTCACTACCAGACACTAAAAGGCATAATCTCCACTTGTTGTTTCTGCCTAATTGTCTCAGTTATTGCCAATTATGGCCAACTAGTGGACTCGCAGTCTGGGCCAGCTTCCCAGTCAGTGCTCTCTTGAGCTCCTCTTGGTTTAAGCCATAAATGTGGGCTAGTTTCAGTCCAGTTGCTGCTAGAAGAACCAAAATTCTACATCTACACTCTCCAAAACAGAAGTGCTAAATTATTTTGTTAGGGTAGGTTGGACACTTCAGACATAGCCTAGAAGATGGCCAGAAACCCCCACATAATTCCCCAATGGGGACTGCCATGTTATCTAAATAAAATTAACCATTTATCTATGCATAGTTAGCAAGAAACTAAAAATGTCACTTTTTTAGATTCCATATTCATGCATTCAAAAAATATTTATTGAGCACCTATTACGTGCCAGGAACCTTTTTAGGTGCTGGGAATGTTACTGTGAGTGCAGCAGATAGAAATCACTGCCCTCATCTAGCTCACATTCTAGTAGGGTAAGGCAGACATTAAACAAAATAAGGAAAACATACAGTAAGGAAGAAATGTCATAATGTCTGAGATTTTCTTTAAAATACACCAGAAAAAAAAGTAATGGGGGTATAGATTAAATAAGATTGGTAAAATATTGATAATTATTGAAGCTTAGTGATGGGAACATGGGGATTCATTATACCATTCATACACACACACACATACGCACTTATTCATTTGTAAGAAAAGCTATACAGAAAATGAAAGCAGAATAGGAGAATAAGGAGTGGTTGGGGTACAATTATAAGCAGAGTGGTCAGGATAGGCCTGCTGAAAGGTAACATCTGAGCAAAGATCATATGGACAGGGTTACTCACTCTTCTCAGATATATAATGACAATGAGGTCTTTTCAAATTCTACAACCTATCTGATCTTCCTTGTGAGCCCCTACCCTTTTGGGAAGTAAGGAAGAAAAAAACCTACATTTCATCCGACCCAGGAAAGCCTCAGCCTAATCTACTTGTTGCCTCAAAGATGTAGGATGGGACAAACTGAGGCGGCGGTGTGGAGACACAAACCTCTGTCATCTATAGTGAACACAACCTTGTCAGTTAGCTATAACAGGTCTAAGGTACCCAAGTATCTTCGAAGTCTGCAAGTCTGTACATTTTTATGCCTAACCCAAGTTTATCATTTTTATGTTCTCGTCTTTCTTGCACAAGATCCCTCTCCCTAACTGCTCCCCAGTTTTTGCTCAAGGTGACACTAACTAGATCACAGGTTGCTCTCCACTGTTTAACAGTTACTTCACTTTCTTATTAAAATAGCATTATGATAAGGAGGGATTCCATTGCTCAAGCCATCAGGCGTGAGGCCTGTACAGTGTAATGTCAGCGATAGCCTGTCCTTTGGTCAAACTCCACTGTGGCTTTAGCTCATCCTATGCTTATCGGCTTAAGAATGTAGACATTCTGCAGTTGCCTCATCTGTATTTCTCACAATGTCTTGGTGACCTTATACTTTCCCCTGAATTCAGTGACTTCATACAGTCTGCTTTTTATAACCTCCATTAATGCAATTCCATTCTCCAATAAAAGATATTTTGCCTCTGATCAATTCTACTCAACACCAAGAATTGGAAGACTGATCCTTCAGATCCTCTGCCTAAGCACTGCCCCCGACCCCCGCCCACCCCCTTGAGAAGCCGACTTAACCTCTCTCCTTTTTCTGTCTCATTCAATCCTCCCTTTTGAAAATCCTAGGCTAGTAATTTTTTTAAAACTTAGATCACAGTTTAGTGTGTTGTGAAGAGAGTATTAAAAAGAAATGCAATTGTAGCGGATAGAGCATATCAAAATGCATTGCAAGTAATACGAGTAAATTTTTTGTGTTTGCTTCAGGTATAAAATACATATACTGAATATTATACATACATGTGAACTGGGTCACAACACAATGTTTCCTATTGTGGTTAGTGGTGCTTTGAAAGCCCAGAAGCTATCAGGGCTCACTTTTGCTATGTTAAATGCAAGTAAAAGGAGTTTAGGAAAAGCTTTTCACTCTCCATGTTTGCAGGACAATTACCTTCCTAGAGAGCTCAGGAAAGTCAGCTTTTGAGTCTAAAGCTCATCAAAGTCCTTTTTGGTGTAGCTTCTTTCGTGTAATAGCCTCTGGCTCCCTTGTGTAATAAGCCTCAAGACCAGGGCAAGGAAGGCTGCAAAGAAGCACTAAGTTGTATCAGTGTAATATTGTACATATCACCCTATTGAACATGCCAATCACAAGTCTTGGGCTTCCATATAGATTTGCAGTTGCTTAAGCAACAAAGGCAATTTTTCTTATTGACCCCAAGACATGTTTGAGGAGATAAAGCAATGATGGCTTGCAGATCCCTGAAACAGCTGTGGCAGGAGATGCTGGTACCTGCAGAACAAGCAGTTTCTCTCTTTAACAAACGAGTTCTGCCAGGTAGGTAAGCATAAATATTGTGGTCAGCAGTCCCCTCCCTCATCTCTGGCTTTTAACAGATGCACTTATCCCATTAGAAAGTAAGGATTTTTGTTGACAGCTATGTCATTAGTAGCCAGAACAACATCTAGCATATAATGTACACTCAAAAAATATTTGTTGAAAAAGCTGCTGTTTGAAGTGTATTTTTGCATATATCTTTAAGAAAAGTATGTTCCTAGAATGAACAGTTGCAGCAAAATGTCCATTGTCCCCACACAGGGATTGGGTGTTAGGCTGCCTGGCTGCAGACCATTGGGCATTAGAATGGCTACGGTGACCACATTACCAGCAGAGGTCCAGAATAGAGAAAGCCAGGTCAGAATCCCAAGAGTCAAGATTTAAGAGCCAGAATTTACATATAAAAGTCAAGTTTTTAGTAATCTGAAGAGATGGAATGAGGACTCAGGGTATGTATAAGAAATGGACAGAAACAGAGAAGTGGGGACCAGACCGGTTTCTGCAAACACCAGTGGGTGGTTTCTTTTATAGGCCAACAGGTAAGTGGCACAGGGGGAGTTAGATGATGAAGAGGTGCCACGTTGAAAGAGAAAATGGGAAGATGGTTAGAGAAATAAAACTGGATATGTAGGTGGGCTTTTGCGCGAAAAAAGGAAAAAAGTGAGGGCCTGAATAAAGCAGAGGAAAAAATAGATTTTAGACACATTTCTGATTAGAACTTTCAAGACTTAGTGATCAACTGTTAGTATGATATGAAGGAAGAAAAACAATGATTAAGGTAATTTATTTGGGGGAACTGGGAATACAGTGACTGTATTAAAAAGAGATAGAGACTCTATGGGGAGTGGTTTTGTTCCCCCATAAACTCATTACCTTTATGAGTTTAGTTTTGGACACAATAAATTTGAAGTTTCTGCAGAAAAGTCAAGTTGAGAGGTCAAAGAGACGTTTGGAAATTCTCATCTAGATCTCAGAAAAGAGGTTAGAGATGGAGCTAAAGATTTAGGAATCCATTTGTGTATAAGTGCTAATTAATTTCATAGGACTGACTTGAATGCAAAGATTGCTTGTGGGCTCATATAGAGAAAAGAGAGTCAATGATGAGGTAGTCTAAAATTTAGGGGTAAATGGAAGAAGTGAGAGGAAAACAGATAAAATAGGATTGGTGGTATTTTCCAAGAAGATGAATTTGACAGCTAAGCCTTGTTTTCTTGTCCTTTCTCCATGATTATGCCACATGTGATAGCCACAATTAATGAGCTCTTTCAAATTTCTTCCTTTCTCTCCCCTATTTCCATATACACATATAAGCTGGGATCCCAGCAGACACTCTGAGATTCTGAGATCCGCATGTAGGAGGTTTGTTAGGGGGCAGGAGGATACTCTTTGGCACAAGTGGTGTGAGAGGTAAGGGAAGTAGGATTGGCTAGAGGGAGAAGTTGAACTGTGGTGTAGTGGGAACAGAGGCCTCAGTGACCCATGGGAGCTCTGAAGCCCCTTCAGAGAAGCTCTGAATTAAGGCAAGGGTGCCAAACCTCTGCATCCCAACATCGACACAAGGGGTGTAAATTTGAAGGTGGTAGCTTCTTTAAGTCAAGATAATTTCCAGAGAAGAATGTAGCTATGAGCAGTCAGCAGCCCACACTCTAGGCAGATGTGGGCACAAATGTCTCCGTCCTTAAGAGGCTGGAATCTGGGTGTCACGGCACAGCATCCCCTACAGATTCTCATTTATATCTTTACATGGGTGTGTGTGTGTGTGTGTGTGTGTGTGTGTGTGTGTTTGGTGATTCTCTGGTTTGTCAGTAGCCTATTATAAAAAATGATGACTGATGACAGGTATTCTGGTGACAGAACAAATATACTGGTCAACTCACTGACTGCACCTGTGCTGTTGCTGAAGCCGCTAGTAAGAACAATCTTCCAACTCCTGTCCTGGAGGCAGAGAGCATAAACTGGGGTGGGAGAAACAAGGCTGAGGGAGCTCGTCTCTTCCCTGAGAGAGACAGTCACTAAAAATGTGTCTCCTATGCTTCCGATCTTTACAGTTTCCTCATACTGCAGCACTAGAACGGGAACTACACCATATTATTTAGAGCTAAATAATAACAAATACAATTTTTGCCAGAAATTTTCAAAGCGTATCAAAGTTCTTGCTAAGAATAATTTTAGCAGACATATAGATGTCTCTATAATGTGCTGTAAGTAATATTTTTTTTGTGTGAGGAAGATCAGCCCTGAGCTAACATCCATGCCAATCCTCCTCTTTTTTTTTTGCTGAGGAAGACTGGCCTTGGGCTAACATCCGTGCCTATCTCCCTCCACCTGATACGGGACGCCACCACAGCAGGGCCTGACAAGCTGTGCGTCGGTGCGCGCCCGGGATCCGAACCTGGGCCGCCAGCAGCAGAGCACACGCACTTAACTGCTATGCCACGGGGCCGGCCCCTGTAAGTAATTATTTTTATAGGTCATCCAAACTTAATACTATCGTACAAGGCAAACCTAAGAGTTTTATGCTTATATATTTCTGGGTTGTCTCAAATCCTCTTTGTAAAGAATTCAGATGTATATAAATATTAACATATTAATAGAAAAATAGTTAATTAAAACTAGGTAATGGAATCAGGAGAATGTATCAGATTTATTTGTGAATAAATGTAAATTAATGATTTTTGAATTGTTTTTGTATTAAGTAATTCTGAGGGGGTAAACCTGACCTTATTCAAGCCTAAATTTCTTCAGATCTCTTCTGAATCCACTACAAAGTTTATAACGTGTCCATTTCACAGATATATTAAAGAAATGGTTGGTTGGGGTGGGGTGGCGGGGCTAAGGACAAAATTAAACAGACTCTGCCATCAAGTGGCTAGGTAATCTTGGATACATCATGTAAGCTCTTCAGGTTTTCATTTTCTTATCTGTAAAATGAGGAGGTTAGACGATTACTAAGGACCCTTCATGCTCTAAGGGACATATCAGAGGGATAAATAGTTCGTCAGCAATGAGTTCAAACAGCATGTAGCACATGTTACTGAAGGAAGTGTTTTTAAAGTAGAATTATAGGATTTTGCCTCTGAAATATATATAAGCTATAGAATTCCTGAAAGTAGTCTATGACTGCCCTCTCCTGTTAATTATATGGCGAGGAGAAGAAATAAACCAAATACAAAGGGTGTTTATTTTAAACTAACTGATAAGATTCCTACCACCCCGTCCAACAAATATCCATTTACTCAGAAAGGAGGAAATATGTTAAAATAACACATTCATGTGAGTTTGATCAAACATTGCACATTTTTACAGTTATGAGAAAGCCCATGGCTATCACTGCATTAAGAAATTGACCCAAGGAAATAATACGCAACATATGAGGCATCATCAATTCATGCCATTAAACGTAAGTGTGATGCTTAAAAGCATAAAAACATTTTAAATGCCATAAAGCAGCAGAGCTGATCTAGTTATTATTTTGCCTCCAAAAAAGCAGCAAGAAAGTTTCTATCATCTGCTTGCCCAAATCTCCAAGTTCAATGACGTACCCCACATGTCTCTAATGTCTCTTGACAACTAATGGCGCTATTAGGTATTTGATTTAAATTTCCTTTGTTTTTATTCTATATTTTTGGTGGTTGTTGTTGTTTTATTCTGAGCATCAGAAATCAGCATTTTAAAATTGCAACATGAATTCCCATACTTCTACACTCAAAATACAACTATTTCATTCATTCAACAACTGTTTTAAATTGAGATATAACTCACTTACCATAAACTTCACTCTTTTAAAGTATATAATTCAGTGTTTTTTATCATAGTCACAAGGGACAACTATTTATTGAATGCTACTATGTGCCAGGTTTCTGTTCAATTTGATTTTCATGTAGTAGAAGTCAGAGTTTTCAAATTATAACGTGAACATTCCTTACCTTTGCCAGAAAAACCAGGTACTGTTGAAATAATTCTTGGTTCCTGACCAGAGACGAATTTAGACAATGAGGAAAATGGAATATGCTTCCAGAGTTAAAGACAATGCGGAGTCAAGAATCGCTTCCCCTTTGGCACAGCCTGGCTTGCTTGTGAACCTAGATAAAATCTTGGGTATTGACTGGACAGATGTGTGATGGCTTGTCACCAGGTGGAACTGGAGATCACAGAATTTTAGAGCCGGGAGGTGCCTTAGAGGTCATCTATATCTTACACCTCCACTGTACAGATCAGGAAACCCAAGAGAGATAGTGACCAGCTCATAGTCACAAACTCAGAGCAAAGCTTTCAGACTCTTACCTAGTGCTTGTTCCTCTCTAACAGTTTCCAAACGGTATTTCTCAGGGACCCAGGATTCTTTGAGGAGCCTACAGGACTTCTAGGATGATGAGGGGTGGCTGAGTGGAAGATCCTCCGTGTCCCTCCCTAACATCAATTCCAGCATCTCTACTTTTACTTCTTTGACTTCATAAGATTCTAAACAAGCTTTTGTTTAAAGATAGCTTCACTGCTAAAAAATAAATACATTAAAAAATTTTGGAACTTGCTAAACTACTCCATATTGTCCAGAGGAGGTATGTACCTATCATTGCACACACAGTTTAAATAGTCTGCCTAGAAAACTGCTCAACACTACCTAAACACTTAACAGGTTTCTTAGTAAATGGTATGTGTTTTAAGAATTGCTCCTTTTTCATGCTAGCAAAATTTTAAAAATATATTGTGCATGTTTGAAAGCCCCCAAAGAAAGCATTTTTCATTTAATAACCCCAAATTCAGGTACTGAAATTATAGAAAAAAATACATGTGGGTAGATGATTGTATTTATTAACTGACTGCAAATCTATCTACATTCAAAAACATACTTCTGACTACCGTTTCTGTGATATTAATCCGAATTGAAAATAGAGAGCATCTTTCCTAGAATACTTCATTTTTCAAAATAAAGTACTAATAAAGGGTTTAAAATCAAATTATGCCTACAGGAGTAATAAAGGTGCTTTGCCGAATAGTCTACTCAAATACATATTCTAGTACTACTATAGTCCTACTGCTGGTATAGCGAGTATTTGTTTATTTCCTGGGGGACTGGTCTTCAAAGAGCGCAAAAGCCTGACTTGGCACCTGGAGTGCCCCACAGGTTCACTCAGCGTCACTAAAAAGCAGTTGGGGTAAAAAAAGTGGGGTGCAGACACTCACTAGATCAAAGCTCTTTGAAAGTCATTTCAATAAATTTCCTTCTGTAGGAACTTGGACGCTTTCTTGAGTCACTTCCTATATTAGTTTTCTAGGGCTGCCATAATAAAGTACCACAGACTGGGTGGCTTAGACAACAGAAATTTATTTTTTCAGAGACCTGTATGCTAGAAGCCTGAGATCAAGGTGTCAACAGGGTTGATTCTTCTGAAGCCTCTCTCCTTGGCTTGTTGATGACCGTCTTCTCCCTGAGTCTCCACATGGTCTTCCGTCTGTACTTGGCTGTTTCTGAATTTCTTTTTATAAGGATACCAGTCATATTGGATTAGGGCCCAGCCTAATGACCTCATTTGAATTTAATTACCTCTTTAAAGACCCCATCTCCAAACGCAGTCACATTCTGAGGCACTAGGGGTCAGGACTTCAATATATGAATTTTGGGAAGACACATTCAGTCCACAACACTTACCATGCAGCAATACATGCTGCTGGTAAATGTTTAGCAAGCAGCTCTCCTAAAAGAAAAAGCCCTGAATTGTAGCATTCGTTTATTTCTGTGGTAAAAATTTTCCCACCACAGCCAATTTCAAGCTGCCAACGTGATTCCTCTGAATGCAGAGTTGGGAGGAGATGTGCAGCAGCACCCCATTTTACAGTATTTCTATCACAGAAATACACAGATGCAAACAACCTTAAGAGCATAGATCAAGAGTCAGCAAGTTTTTCTGTATAGGGCCAGGTAGTAAATATTTTTGATTTGCTCAACTCTGTGTTGGAGCAAGAAAGCAGCCATAGACAGTATGTAAACGGATGGGCATGGCTACGTTCCAATAAAACTCCAGTTTGCAGTTGGTCTTTGCCTAGTGATAAGGAGTTGGGGAGATCCAGTGTTCTATTTGCTTCTTCATCAGCTTTCAACCAGCCCTCCATGTTTCAGCCTTCCTCCCCATCCCCCGATTAACTTCTTCTGCTACTAGCTGCTGGAACCCCCAGGGGTTTCTCAGGCTAGATCAGTGGGGCAGCTGTGGAAATGCACTACTTAGATCTCCCTTCAGGATATAACTTGCCATTCAGCTGCAATGAGTGCCATTAAGCTAACTGCCTCCATCTGCAGCATTTTCAAGATCTGCTACAGCATTCCAGTTGAGGTGACCTCTTCCCTGGCAGCCCTCAGCCAGTGACTGAGCACGCCGATGGTACTAGGGCCTGGCCATTTCTGCCCAATGTAGGCCATTGCTCTGCCCAATGAACTCCACATTGTGTTGGCTGAGTTTTTGTCAGATCTATACCGTAATCAGAAGCTTTTCCTTCCCAATGCTGCTTTCTCCCCCTTCACCTTTTTTCCAATAGACTTTTTGTACTCCTAACTTCATGTCATCTTCTGTTTCTTGGAACACCCAAAGGGACACAGTCGGTAAAAGGAGTGGTCTGAGACAGCAGGAAGTGAGATAGGGTTTGGAGAACTAGATCAGAACTGTCCCACTGTCAATGAACCTCATCACATGTGGCATTTGGGGCATGGATAGTCCCTGGTAGAATGTGAGGGCCCGGTTACTAAAACTTTCACCAATTGTGACTTGGGAGATTATTCTGCTGCAGAGGAATGCCCTATGTGGGGCAAAATACAGGCAGTTCAAAAGTGTGTGTACGTGTATGAACAATGGATACAAGCTATTACTGGCTGGCCATTAGGTTAGATGGTTAATGAAAACCTGAGAGCAGTTAACAAACAAGTGAAAACTCACTACTTCACTAGTTGTGAAGCTACTAAAGCAGGCCAGACAGCTTGTTTAGTAGCTGCCATAGAAGCCCTTAACTCCTGCCCTGGGAAAACAGAAAAAGCTTGAATACCAGACTCAGAACTTAATTATCAAGAAGCTTCAAAAACAATTGAAGCCAGGCCGGCCTGGTGGCTTAGCGGTTAAGTGCGCATGCTCCGCTACTGGCGGCCGGGGTTCGGATCCAGGGCGCGCACTGATGCACCGCTTCTCCGGCTATGCTGAGGCTGCGTCCCACATACAGCAACTAGAAGGATGTACAATTATGACATACAACTATCTACTGGGGCTTTGAGGAAGAAAAAAAAAAAGGAGGAGGATTGGCAATAGACGTTAGCTCAGAGCTGGTCTTCCCCAGCAAAAACGAGGAGGATTAGCACGGATGTTAGCTCAGGGCTGATCTCCCTCACAAAAAAAAAAAAAAAAAAATTGAAGCCAAAGATAGGTAACTTGTTGGAAAACTTGGGACACCGACGCATGGGATGGGGACAACTGGATGGATGCCCGCAAAGATTCTGGCTCCTGAGACTCCTCTGAACACTGAGAGCCTGCAGAGGTTGCCCACCTTTCTTACTAAAAGCTAACACTCCTCCCACGCAGAAAGCCACTGTAGCGAGTGCTTCTGAATAAAGCAACAGAGAGCCCTCTCAGAAACTTACCCCACCTCCTCTCATGGCAGTCACGCCAATAACTAGGGTTAAGTCACAGCATAATCTACATGGGAATGTGCTAGGCCTGATCTATACCCCAAAGAAGCTGCCAGAATGAGTCAGCATATATTGGCAGGAAAAAGGGAAGTTTTTAGGACTGGATTTTGAGGGTGCCTAGTCAAGAGACCTAGCACATAAGATTGGATAATGGTGAGCTTATTGACTTGGAGGCACTCTTGAGATATGGGATTTAACACCATGGCAGGCCCCAGGGGATGGCGCAAACTCCCCGTTAGGATGGTTCCTAGAAGTCTGGAGAAAGTAATAGCCTGTGCTGAGAGATCTTGAAATGCTTAAATTGCCATGGCAGTCAGTGGAGGGCGGGATTAAAAACCTCAAGGGGAGTGGGCAGGCTGGAGTGCATATATTATGTGAGGCCAGAAGCCCTTAGGGAAGATTATGGGAGGGGCCAGAGGATACATCATTCACCAAGGCCTTCAGTAAGAGAGACATCCTGGTAAAAGAGACACCACCCTCACCACCAAGTTCAGTGACAGTTCACCTCTGAGGGCCAGGGCTCACAGTAGGAGACGCTATCACAGAGCTTGGCTTATTAATAGCAATGGGAATGATGGGGCCCAGAAGCATAGTAGATCCAGGAGGCAAAACTTAATGCCAGAAGTCAGAGTAGTCACAATTATCAGAATGACTGGCAAAATCAGAGTGATAGCCAAGGGAGCTTGACCTAGAAAGAGTTGTGGAGATGTTTTATAGAACCCAGTGCTCCTAGGGGAAAAATAAATGGGCAGGGAATAAAGGTACTACCTAATATATGTAATCAAAGAAAGCAAGAGTGGATGAGGGTGGTCACTACAATAAAAAGTGTCACGATCTCTTGTCCAGTTTCCAGATCTGAGTCAATTTTCAGACCCAGAACCTACTGACTATAAAGGTGGCCAAGTCCTGGAGGAAAGGACCCCACAACTCTATGGCAAGTATATACTCTAATAATTCTTCTAGTCCTTCCTCAAAGGGACCTACACCATTTTCTCAGGTGACTGCACACTGAGAAAGGGGGAATATCTAGACATTTCAGGAAAAATTAGACACAGGATCTGAGTTGACATTGATACTTAGAGACCCAGATTATCATCTTGGTCTCCTCATTAAGAGTAGGAACATATAGAAGCCAGGCAATAAATGGCCAAATCCTGGCTCAGAGTAGGTACACTGGGTCCATGGAAACACCTAGTGGTCATTTCCTCAGTCCCTGAAGGTTACAACTGTGAGTAACATACTTGGCAGTTGGAGTAATCCCCACTTTGGGTTTTAGCTCCTGAAGTAAGAGCTGTTACAGTGGGGAAGGCCAAGTAGAAGTCTTGGAAATTGATACCCAGCCTGCTTCAGACAAAATAAACCAAAAACAATGTATCATATTTTGGGTGTGCATGGCAGAGATTAGCGCCACTCTTAAGGATCACAAGAATGCCTGGGTGGAGGTCTGTGATGGTTAATTTTCTGTGTCAACTTGACTGGGCCACAGGGTGCCTGGACATTTGGTTAAACACTTTGGGTGTGTCTGTGAGAGAGTTTCTGGATGAGATTAATATTTGAATTGGTAGACTGAGCAGACTGTCCTCCCCAAGGTGGGTGGGCCTCATCCACTCTGTTGAAGGCCTGAATAGAACAAAAAGGCTGAGTAAGGGAGAATTTGCTTTCTCCTCTTGTCTTCAAGCGGGGACATCAGTCTTCTGCCTTTGGACTCAGACGTGGACCGGAACTTATACCATCAGCTCTCCTGGTTCTCAAGTCTTTAGACTGGGACTGAAACTATACCATAGGCTCTCCTGGGTCTCCAGCTTACTGACCATAGATCTTTGGACTTCTCAGTCTCTATAACTGCAGGAGCCAGTTCCTTGTAATAAATTTCTTTTTATATATACCCTATTGGTTCTGTTTCTCTGGAGAACCCTAATACATGGTCCCTATCATATCTCCATTTAATTCACCTCTCTGCCCCCTGCAAAAACTGGATGAATTCTGGAGAATGACCCTAGACTACTGCAAGCCCAACCAAGTAATAGCCCTGATTGCAGGTGTCAGACTCAACCTGTCTCTTTAGTAGAGCATATTACTATGGCTTCAGTCTCACAATTTGGGGTAAAGCAAACTGAGCACAGAACCTTCTGGATGTTTATGCTATTTTCTTTCTTTCTTTTCTTTCTTTTTTTTTTTTTTGCTGGGAAAGATTCATCCTGAGCTAACATCTGTCGCCAATCCTCTTTTTTTTTTCCCCTCTCCCAAAGCCCCAGTACATAGTTGTATATTGTAGTGGTAAGTCCTTCTAGTTTTTCTGTGTAAGCCACCACCACAGCGCGGCTACTGACAGACAAGTGGTCTGATTCCACCCCCGGGAACTGAACCCAGGCTGTCGAAGGGGAGCGCACTGAACTTTAACCACTAGACCATCAGGGCTGGCTCTCCTTCTTTCTTTCTTTGTTTTTTTCTTTCTTTTTTTTTTTTTTTTACAGTTGTCTCATCCACACCTCATTTATCTGAATATTTTTAGCTAGTTATCTTTCAGTTTTTCAAAAGCATTCCACAAAATTTTCACAGAAAAAACTGTTTACCTTCTTAGTTCATCAATTTACATAATTTTTTTCAATTACATAATTGCAATAACAAGTACAACTAGAATTAACAGGCTTAAGAACAAACACATAATCTCTTAAAATATACAATTCAACTCACAGGAGCAAAAATGTATGTTGCACTAGAGTAGCTTGCCACCTGTAAGCAGTTAGAGATTCTGCATACCAACGACAGCAGTGTGTTTTAGAGATGGAACGGGGAGGGTCGGTCATTCATTCTAAGGAGTTATAGTAGATTTAAGATTAAATGGAGCTCAGTTGTAAGTGTTTACACTCAGAAAGGACAAGATTCTCCTCTCCTTCTCCCCAGCCCTGTGTGTTTGTATGTGTGTACTGGGGCGGGGGGGCGGCGATGGTAGAGAAATGTACTTTTGCTCTTTTGTTCTTGTCAACGTTAGACAGATCTGATCTTATCATTTCCCTGCTCCCAAACCACCATCAGTCCCCACTGCCTTCAAGACAAATAAAAACTCCTTAAAAGTGGTGTATAAGGCCCTTCACTACCTCAGACTCCCTATCTTTTCAGTCATATATCTACCTTGTGCCATTTCCGCCACCAACCCTCCTGTCATGCCGAACCAGAGGAGATCATGCTCTTTCACTTACCCATGACCTTGCCACTCAGACTAGAATGAATTTTTCCTTCTTTTTAGGGTGACTACATAATTTGCTGTCCAAACTGGTACACATTTGAGAATGAAAGGGGACACTAACCAGATGGGACAATGGGAAAACAGATACAAACTGGGGTAGTTCTGTGTAAACAGGCCTATGGTCACCGTGCTCATTGTAGGCCCATTGATTTCCTCATTTCTGTGATCTCAGTGCCTAACACTCAGTGGGTGCTCCAAAAATCTTAGTTGAAATTGATCACATATTCTACGACCTTCCCCTATTGTTGTTGTTATTTTCCTCTGCAACCTTGGTCACCACTAATACATATAGAAACTTTGTGTGAATTACAATATGTGCCCTTTCTTCCTAGCAGACTACACAGCAAGTGGACACAAGCTGGGTTTCAGCCACCACTTTCCCTCACATGGGCATTTTTGTATAGTGAGAAAAGTACTCAATGTGTCTCCAACTATTTATCCTGTATAAAAATTAAGTGGTTGTGGAAGATACTGAAGCACTCTACTAAAATATATGTCAGATGACATTTGAAATCTGGATGAGAAAAGATGCCAAATGAAATTTGTATTAAGAAGAGCAAAGTATCAAACATTTATCTGGAATTTTATGCAGAGTGAACATAAAAGGACTGTGAAAATCTATTCGGGAGTAATAAATTTGCTTCACACTGAAACAGGGAAATATTTTACAAGTGGAACACAGGGCCATAATATTATTCAGAGAAAGCCTACTATCAATATCAATCTAAGAAAAAGAAAAAAATGATATTCTTATCACTCGGAAATGGGCTATGATAACCTTATGTATAAAAGGTCTATTTTATTTTAAGAAACCTATCTTAAAAAACAAGCATCCAGTACTTTTTTGGTTGTTCAATACTTGCATAGTACCTACATTTAAAGATACTAGCCATTAGGCACTTAAAACAACAAAAACAACTTCAAACGTCTTGTCCTTTAAGAACCTGCCTTTCCTTTTAAATCTATCTATGTATCCCACTCCTCTATTACCATTCTTTACATCTAGAACACCACATATTTTAATTTTTAAGTTGCTTGTATTAAAACAGTAATTAAAGAAATAATTTTTAAAATGGACTCAATTTAAAATTCTAATCTCCATTAGGTTCGTTTTGAAAAAGTCTAAATAATTAAAGTTCATTAAGAAATCAAATAGTTTTGAAAGGCTAACAGTTAAAAAGTCCTGTGCCTTGTCTCTCTTGTCTCCATCTCTCTTCTCTCCATCTCTGGTCCCTGTTTCCCAGAGGCAAACACTTTTCAGCTATGAAAGCTGTTTCTTCTGTCAGCAAGCTCCATCTTTATTTGAGGCTCTTTTGTTGTTGGTTACAAGCAAGGCTTAGTTTTAGGCTAAGTTGTTACGTAGAATAGATCCTCCTCATTCATTAGCACCCTTACCAAACCACAACCCCCACCCACTGAGATTTCACTAAAAGATACTACCTAGTTTGCCATCCTTTATAGCCGGGTTTCTCAACAATGGCATTATTGTCATTTTGGGCCAGATAATTCTCTGTTGTGGGGGGCTGTCCAGTGCATTGTAGGATCTTTAGCAGTATCCCTGGCCTCTGCCCAATATATGTCAGTAGCAGCCCCCACCCAATTCATTGTGACAACCACAAATGTTTCCAGATCCTTGCCAAATATCCCCTGAGGTGCAAAATCTCCACCCACCACTGCCCTGTTAATAACCACTATTTTCTAAATAAATATTCTGGCCTCTCCACACTTCATCTAAACCAAATGTCATGAGTCAATGCAGTGTTAATACAATGATGTCCATAGTTTTTCAATACTAATGGCACATTAGAATCATCTTTTTAAAAGGGGAGCTTTGAAAGAACGCATATGCCAAGGCCCCACCTTAGAACAATGGAATGAAATCTCTTAAGGTAAGTCTTGAGCATTTTTCTTTTTCTTTTTTTTTGGTGAAGAAGATTAGCTCTGAGCTAACATCTGCTGCCAATCTTCCTCTTTTTGCTAAGGAAGATTAGCCGTGAGCTAACAGCTGCGCCCATCTTCCCCTATTTTTGTACACAGTTTGCCACCACAGCATGACTTGATGAGCAGTGCATAGGTCCGCAGCCAGGACCTGAACCTGCGAACCCCAGGCCGCCAAGGCAGACTGCGCGAACTTAACCATTACACCACCAGGCCGGCCCCTTGAGCATTTTTATTTTAAAGTTCCTTAGGTAATTCTAAACTTCGGCACAGCTGAGAACTACCTTCTTAACATATTACTCTTCCCAGGAATATATGCTTTCAAATAGATTTCTACCAAGACTTTTCAAACATTAGTAGAGCATGAGGCATGTATCTGGGGAGTAACAGACTCACAGAAATTCTCAAACTACACCAATTAAGTGTCTATAGCCCATAATTATAAACAGTGATATCTAGTGTTCAGTTCCCGATTGGGAAAAAAAAAAGGTATATGTGTTAATTCTTACAGCTAACTCTAATATATTCAACCTCTCTTTCAAAGGGATATTTCCCATTGTCTTTGAAACACCTTAAATCTGTCACCTAAACAAACAAAAATCCACAAGCCCCCCAAAAAAACAAACAGAAAAATTCATATTCACTCTCAAGTCAAAGTCAAATGGTCTGAGAGAGAAATTTAGACTCACTGATTCCATTTCTTCATTTATCACATCCCACTCCAATCTGGCTTCTGGTCCTATTATTCCAACAAAATAGTTCTTGCTAAGGTAAATGACCCTTATGTTACTAAATCTAATGGATATTATTCAGGCCTTAGTTCATGTGACTTCTCAACAGCATTGGACACTACTCACCACTCCTTCCTTGAATCATTTATGCCTTTGTCTTCCATTCACAACACCCATCTGATATCTGCAACTCCTTAGCCAGCTCATCTTCCTCTACCTAGCCAAAAATTAATTTAAATTCTTCATTGCACACTCCTAGGTTGTCTGCTAAGTCTATTTCATGTATACTCAAGACTTTAATTTCTCCCTACATACTTAACAGTTAGTTTTCAGTCTAGATCTTACTTCTCAGCTCTAGACTTCTATCCAAAAGCCTCTTGGATGACTCAAAGGCATCAGAAACTCAGTAAGTCCTACACCAATGATCTCCACACCTACTCATCTCCAAACATATTACCTTTCAAATGGATGTCATCAATCAGCTCCATTCCATTCCATTGTATGTACAGCTTCCCTCCTCCTCCTAACCTTGAATCCAATTGCATCAACAAATCCCTCCTCGCGCCCAGTGGGGAAGGGGAGTGAGCAGGCAGCTTACGTCGCGCGGGCGGCGGCGGCTACGACGGAGACGGCTGCGCTTGCTCTCTCGCGTTATGGCGGCTGCCGGGAGCCAATAAGCGGCGGGAGCGGGAGCGCGCACGTGGCTGCCGCGGCGGCTCGTTCCTTCTCGCTCTGGCTGCCCTCGTTGGTGCTTCAATAAGGAATGCATCGTTGGATCCGCTCCGCAGGGGTCGCGCGTGGGAGCCGCGGGCCGGGGCTTCCCCTCCCCCCTCCCCCTCACGGACTCCTGCTTACCCCGAGACGCCCGGAGCCCGAGGACTCACCCGACGGCGGAGACCTGAGTGGGCTCCCTCCGCCCCCGCGAAGCCTGCACGGCCGCCGGTAAGAAAGGGGGCGGCGGGCGGGTCAGGACGTGGCGGGGAGGCCGGGAGCCGGCCGGGCGGGGGCGGGGGCGCCGGGCGAAGGTCGGGGCGGCTCTGCGAGGGCCGGCGGCGGCGGCGGCCGGGCTCGGCGCGCGGGGGGCGCGTGAGTGGCGAGCGCAGGCGGCGCCGCGGAGCGCGTCCTAGCGCCGGCGGGCGGCGGAGCCCGGGCCTCCTCGGCGTGGACACGGCGGGGCCGCGAGGGCGGAGCCGCGGAGCACGAGCGGCGAGCGCTTGGCCGGCGCGTCGCCCCCGCCGCGACCCGGCCTCCCGGCACGTGGGGGGCGGCGGCGGCCCAGGCGAGCCCGGGAGGGCGCGGAGCGGGGCCGCGGGAAGTGTGAGGCGGGAAGAGAGACTCAGGGACCGGCATGGAGGCCCTGGGAGGGACGGGGGTGGGAGTGTGCGTCCGGCTGGGAGACTGACTGGAGCGAAGCTGCGATGGACGGAGGAGGGAGGAGGAAGGTTTCCAGCCTCCTTTCGAGCACCGCTTCGGAAACTCAGCAGGAGCAGAGCAACTGTTCAAGGAGCGGGCACAGGGGAGGAGGGTTGGGGAGGTTTGACTTCATTGTTAAGACGCGGGAAAGGCTGGAGAGAGCTGCGTGCGCCTGGAGCTTCAGAACTTAGGGCTGTGAGAAGGGCCTCAGAAAGAGGACTGACTCGGAGAAGGCAGATGAGGGGGAAAAGGAAGTTAGAATGTCCAGAGAAAGCCGTTTTGAGGAGCGAAAGGAAGGTGAAAAGGAAAGAACGAAAAGAGGAGTGAACTTTCTCAACGCAGAGAGACTTTCGGGAAAGAGGCGGTTTGTTTGAGTACCTAGATTTTTAAGACTTG
This sequence comes from Ceratotherium simum simum, assembly GCF_057802395.1. Taxonomy (NCBI): domain Eukaryota; kingdom Metazoa; phylum Chordata; class Mammalia; order Perissodactyla; family Rhinocerotidae; genus Ceratotherium; species Ceratotherium simum. The sequence goes on from NW_028261259.1 coordinate 2,906,067, forward strand.
TTTAACAGTAAAGCTCTTTGACGGGTTGGAATTAGTATTTAACATGAGGAATAAATGTTGCGTGGAAGAGTTACTTTTTGGATAACCAGTTCTTGCAAAGAGTCTACTGGACCTTAGTCTCTGGAGAATTAAAATCTCGATCTAGATGTAGAGTTTGCTGTGATTAAGTTGGCAACAGCCTGTTTTCCTCCTCTTTTTTTGTGGAATGGAGATCATCGTAGGACTGAATTCTCTTTGCTGAGGTCGGAGGACAGCTCTGCTCTCAGTCGGCTATCTCGGTCCTTTCTGGCTGGGGAAGGATCTGACGTCTCCTTCCCCCGCTTCTTCCTCTCCCTCCCCTGCCAGAGATCTCCTTTGTTTATTCGTGGATGGCTTGTAGGTGACTCTCCAGTGTTGTGCTGAAATCTTGAAAGGTGGGAATGCTGTGTCTTGGTCCGTGATTTCTGCCCCAAACCCGTTACTTAAAAAATCATAGTGTATATTCCATTACCTTTTTTTTTTTTTAATGGAATCTCCGCAAGTCCAACCTGGATAAATATTATTTAAATTTTATCATTCCACTGTCGGCTTACCTGTGAAAGTACACATTTATTTTGACCTGTACAGTTTTTGCGAAGATTGTATGATACCCTTTTATTCTTCTGTTCTTATGTGAGCATTTTCAAAACTTTGCCTCATTCAAGTGTATGAAGTTCTTGGTGATATGAATTAGTGTTTGATTAAAGGTAACCTTTTCCCCCCTTACTTGGTTTGACAAAGTATCTAATAAGACTCCGTTTTCTATTCTTGGAATGTATGTATATGTTATATATTACCGTTTTTCTTTAGTTAGCTAGTTATCCATAATGTGTATATATGTATCGCTACACAGCTGCAGTTAGTCTAAAAGTTTTATCACTCAGCAGATTTTCTGATTTCTTCTGTCAAAAATAAGCACTGGTGTGCTATAAATTCTAGTAAGTAGTCAGGAATGTAGTTAATGGAAGCCTAGGTATTTCTGATTGGCCTAGGTAGATTTGTATAAGTTCTAAATAGACTTATCTTTTTCTCTACAGGAAGTTTTCTTATTTTCCTAATATGTTTTCTTTAGGTGAATCAAAAAGGGTCCCAGGAAACCTGTGAATGTTGAAGAAAATTCGTCTGTGAATTTTTGGTATTCAAGGAGGAGTCAGTATTTATATTCATCTTTTAAACTGGGAAGATTTATATTTTATTTTAAAACTTGATATTTACAATGAATGGACACAGTGATGAAGAAAGTGTTAGAAACAGTAGTGGAGAATCAAGTATTATGAAGAGAATGGAAAACTTGTGTGACTCCTTTTAGTTTTCTTAGTAGATGGCAGTTTTCAGGTTCAAATTCTTCCTCTTAGGTATCCAAACAGTAAAAAGTTTCTAATATAAGGAGCTTTGTTGATAATACAGGTTTTAGTTATTTTTTTCCTTTGAGATACACAAAGAAGAATTTAAGTATAGAAGTTTGGGTTACTTAAATCTCCTTGGAGGTATATATTGTTTGGGTTAATAACTGAAGCTAGAACAAGTAGGAAAAGAGATTTAAATTGATTTGACTGTTAGTGCACTCTCTAAATAAAGGCAATAAGAATTTCTTTCCTCATCTTTTTCTGGCATTTTATCTTCTACCTGTGCTGTCCAATATAGTAGCCACTAGCCACATGTGTCTGTTTAAATGTAAATTAATTAAAATTACACAATATTCAAAATTCAGTTACTCAATCACACTAGACACATTTCAAATGCTGAACAGTCACATGTGGCTAGTGGCTACCATGATGGATGGTGCAGATAGAAAACATTACTATCACTACAAAAAGTTCTTTTGGACAATGCTGATCTGGATATTTGTTAAATTATTGTTGCAACTCTTTTTTCCTCCTATTTTCTTTAATTTGAGTTTTAATTATATATGAGTGAGTTAAGAGTTCTTACTTGGGCCATGTCTTTTTAAGGAAGATATAGTTTATGGGAATAAGCCATATTAAGCTATTTTAATGTGAAAGAAGCCTCTTCAAATACAAAGACTCTTTAAATTCTTCTGTAGCCCCCAAATTTTGAGTTATCTGCATATTAATAATAAAATCCATGTAGTTATATATACTTATCGTATGTAGAGATCAGGAATATGGACATTGGAGTGAGACTGCCTGGTTACTTATCCCAGTTCTACTTATGGTTAGCTCTGTGAATTAGGACAAATTATTTAACCTCTGGGGCCAGCCCCATGGCCTAGTGGTTAAGTTTGGTGTGCTCTGCTTCAGTGGCCCGGGTTCAGTTCCTGGGCACCGACCTACATCACTCATTGGTGGCCATGCTGTGGCGGCGACCCACATACAAAATAGAGGAAGACTGGCACAGATGTTAGCTCAGGGTGAATCTTCCTCAAGCCAAAAGAGGAAGATTGGCAACACATCTTAGCTCAGGGCCAATCTTCCTCAGCAAAAAAAAAAAAAGAAAAAGAAAAACAAATTAACTTCTGAGGCTTTGATTTTTGCAGTTTTGAAATGGGGATTACGGTATTATTTATCTTATTTGAAGTTGAGAATTAAGTGAGATGCTACATCTCAAGGTCTTAATATAGTTCCTGATATAATGAGCACTCAATATTTGCTTATTATGATTAGCATTATGTTTTATGTAACATAGGGTACTAGATAACTAAAACATTAATTATAGTGATAGAGAAATGTGATGGACAAGAAACAGGAAAGTTTTGGCAGTTAGGAGGGTTTCAGAAAAAATGTTGGGGTAGAAAATGAAGCAGTGGTATATGTATTTGACCTGAGACTTGGGATTTTCTGGTCATTCTAGGAATACTTGAGTTTATCAGCTTTCACAGGTGCACTGTTTGGATAACAAGAACATCATAGAGAAGAAGGAGTAGTTACGGAAAGCAGCATGATTTAGCAGAACAAGTGTTGGTCTGGAGTTACAAAACCTGAGTTGACACCATCTAACTAGTTCTCTGAATGATTTCTCAACTGTAAAGTAATTAAGAGTTGAACTAAATGATTTTGAAGTTTCATCCTATCACTTTTACAATGTGTAATAAAATTTTAGATAACAGAGTTTCTGGTGATTCTAGTCAAACTCTGTTATCTAAAACTTTATGAATCACCAGAGTTGAGAGGTAAATTAGAAGACTTTTGAATCTCAGTTTTGATTCAGATCTCTACAGGTATATTGACTATAGTAAGTAAATAGGAGAGTCACATTGTCCTGCATTGTCTTCTTCATTAGTGAGCAATGAAATGGTTGATAGGTAGAAATACCTAGAGGAGACACAGGAACAAAACTACCTGGAAAATAGGAAGTAAGCCTCTTGAGAGTAAATCCTCTTGTTGAGTATGGGGAGAGATCGCGTGCTGTTATATTCTCACCGCTTACCTGTTCGAGTAATCTTTTATATATTTTACTGCCATATCTAAAGCAAAGGTGAGTAGTAAGTCAAATTAGATGGTATAGTTGAAAAAAGTTAAACCCTGTGAAAGCAGATTTACTTACAGGAGTCTTTTATAATGCATACTCATTTAAAATAATTGCAAAGCATATTCTGTAATTATTCTGAGTCATCATTTCTACCATACAAGGTATGTGCTTCTGAGAAGTATGGTTGTCGAGTTATCTAATTCTTTCGACTGCCTTGGTGTTTGTTTATCAGGAGGAGGAAGACCTGCTTCTATTTTGCTTTCATTTTCTTCCTTACTGCTGTTATGCTATCCTTTTCCTTTGCTCTACTGTCATTGTTACTAACCCTGAGACCCCCTCCCCAAAGCTTTTATAACAAGGCAGTACACGGCCGGCCCTGTGGCTTGGTGGTTAAGTGCGCGCGCTGCAATGCTGGTGGCCCGGGTTCGGATCCCGGGTGCGCATCGAGGCACCACTTCTCCATCCATCCTGAGGCCGAGTCCCACATACAGCAACTAGAAGGTTGTGGAGCTATGACATACAACTATCTACTGGGGCTTTGGGGGGAAAAAATAAAATAAATAAAATCTTTAAAAAAAAAAATAAAGGCAGTACAGAGAAGGGAGATTGTGCCTAGTTAGTTAAAAGAGTGAGGAGGTGAACTTTATAGACATAGGGATTTTCTTGCAAACAACAAAAGTTTCAGTAACTATGAATGTTAATATAGAGTGATGAGAGGAGAAATATGCTCTCCTTTTAAAATTAATATACACTGTAAATAGTTTTTAAAGTAAAATTTGATTTTTATTGGCTAGAATTTTTAAATGTATTTTTGCTTTAGCGTTTCTTTTTCCTTTATGAAAATGAAGTTTATGAAATGAAATAGACTTAAGTCATTTAGCATTTTTGGTTGGTATAATTAGCTTTCTACTAAAAAAATGGTTTTTTGATTCTTTCCATGTAGAAAGCTCTCTATAACCATTGACTGAAGGGAAGAAGAATACATAGGAAAATGTCTCTTGGGCTGTGCTATAACAGACAGTTTTGAAACTTATTTACTAAGAAATCTGGGTCAGGATGCACCTGTACATCAGTTTCAACTCAAGCACAAAGTTTATTATGTAACTGAAGTTAAGCTTTCTGAAGATACTATGGGAAGATTTCAGAGCATCAATTCCTCACTGTTTGGATGTGTTGTTATTTGCAACCAAATTTTTCAAATCCTGGGTAGATATTTTTTATTTTAAAATTATCTTGAATGATGATTTACTCCAGGACTAGATTTATGGGTAAAGACCAGAAATATATTATCATATTTTGCTCATTTTTGGATGATTGATCCATGCTTAATACTCAGAAGAATTTCTCTGCTTGCCTGTAGATTAAATTTTTAATAATATGTTTGTCCATGTAAATTTGAGAATTTCTTTGAATCACTTTAATTAGTCTCTATCTATTATGCTCTTGAAAAATTCTTACAGGGTGAGGAAGGTTGTTAGTGATGTGCTATAATGGTCTTAACCATTTAGAATTAATCTCTAGCTGGCAATTGAGCTTTGTTGACCTGTAACACTTCAATTTCCTTGGCTTATAGAAAATATTTTAATTATCGTTTTATGGTTCGAGAATCTTTGGATCTCAACTTTTAAAGTGTTTTGGGTAGGCAGTAAATAGGGAATATGATCACTGGAAGTGTTCTAAATGAAAATCTCCTTTTTAGAAATTCAGACTTTTAAAAGGCTTTTTCAAGGCTTTGAGAAGCTAGAGCCTAAATGACCTGTTAAATTTAAGGAAAACCAGTTCTTGGGCCGGCCCTGTGGCTTGGTGGTTAAGTGCGCGCGCTGCGATGCTGGCGGCCCGGGTTCGGATCCCGGGTGTGCATCAAGGCACCACTTCTCTGTCCAGCCTGAGGCCGAGTCCCACATACAGCAACTAGAAGGATGTGCAGCTGTGACAGACAACTATGTACTGGGGCTTTGGGGGCAAAAAAAAAAATAAATAAAAATCTTTAAGGAAAACCAGTTCAGAGTTAATGTGAACACAGGGCGCAGTTTGCACCATGTGTCTGTTAGTGTCCTGTTGAATTCTACTATGGGATACTGTTTGTGGAAACATTGTGTTTCTGTGTACACATACAGAAAGATTTCTTGCCATCAAAATCAGTTAGTTTCCTTCACTAGATAAATTTGAACAGTTTTTAACGTCAACACCAGTTACGATGGTGTTTGTTGAGCTTATTTTGCAGTTATCTCAGAGTTTAAAACAAATGTCATTTTTTAAATTTCCAAAGTTTGTGCTAAGAAACATTTTAAGGAGGATGGGAAAGTGTGAAATCACAAAGCCAGAATGGCTAGAAATCATTGAGTTAAGGAAACTGGTTTTTAAAATTTTCTGTGATGTCATTAATTGCAGGGAAGTGTGACTCTCTTACATCTCGTTTTTTGTTATTCCCTATTTCTCAGTTCAGCCTGTGCTTTCTTCATCTTTCCTCTTTTTTCTCTCAAATATCCTGTATATGCTACTAAATCTAAGATCATCTAAGATCGCTTCTTACCCTTTGAAAACTCAAATCGTTAAGCAGGAGCCTTAGTAATAGGATACTCTGTTTCCAAACAGAATTTACCAAATTAAAATTTTCACACAATTTCCTAGCATTGTGGTTAATCTAGGTTACTGTAAAGTATTGAGGCTTTTTTAAGTGATAAGGCTAAGAGAATTGTATATGACTTGACTTTGCAAGACATTACTTTTATCTACATAGGTATGAGATCATGTGGGGGCAAACATTAATGTGTAGTTACCCCTTTTTTGTACAGTAGCCTCCCCTTATCCACGGGGGATGTGTTACAAGACCCCAAGTGGATGCCTGAAACTGCGGATAATACAGAACCCTGTATATACTATATTCTTTCCTGTGCATTCATACCTGTGATAAGTCTAATTTATAAATTAGGCACAGTAAGAGATTAACAACAACAATAATAAAATAGAACAGTTATAACCATATACTGTAAAAATAGTTCTGTGAATGTGGTCTCTCTCTCTCAAGATACCTTATTGTACTGTACTCACCCTTCCTCTTGTGAGGATGTGAGATGATACAATGCCTACATGTTGAGATGAAGTGAGGTGAATGATCTAGGCATTGTGATGTAGCGCTAGGTTAATATTGACCTTCTGACAATACATGAGGAGGATCACTGAGCCATGATGATGTTGATGGTTGGATGTCATAAGCAGATGATGTCCATGGTTGTTAGAACACAAGCACTGTGATACTGCGATAGTCAATCTGATAACTGAGGTAGCTACTAAGTGACTAATGGGCAGGTAGCTTATGCAGCGTGGATACGCTGGACAAAGGGATGATTCACGTCCCAGGTGGGATGGAGCGAGATTTCATCATGCTACTCAGAACAGCACGAAATTTAAAACTTACGAAGTTGGGAATTTTCTATTTAATATTTTCAGACCACAGTTGACTGCAGGTAACTGAAACTGTGGAAGGCAAAACTGCCTATAAGCGGGGAAGACTGTCCTGTTGAAATAGTTGCTTATTTAAGATCTTGACGACTGGTGGGTTACATGTGATATAGTTGGGTTTAAAAATAAGAGTATTTTTTGTGGTGAAGAGATAAAGAATAGATGGAGAAAACTTTTTTGTATTTTTTAAGGAAAATTTAAAAACATGCAGAAATAGAAAAGTTGCAGCCCCAATTTTGGTCCTTGGACCAGCAGCATTGGCGTCACTTGGGAGCTTGTTCAAAATGTAAAACCTTGGCCCCTACCCCAGACCTTCTGAATCAGAATCTTCATTTTAACAAGATTCTCCAGTAATTCGTATTCATATTAAATTCATACGCATATATATGAAGCGGTTCATTCAGCACCTTGCCGCTTTTTTTGTTACTGATGTTGTTATACATCGTTTTTATTTTCTGGGAACTCCCAAAGAACGGTGTCATAGGCCCTGCCATCAAGAGGCTGGGTACATTTCATTGCTCTAGAAACAATAATGCAACCAATAATCATTGAGCTCTTAACTCTGACTGAGCCAGGCATGGTGCACAGTACATGGTGCATTATGTGAATTTATCACAGTTCATCCTCACAAAACTCCTGTGATGTTCACAGTATTATGAGTCCCATTCTCTAGAAGGAGAAACCAGATTTATAACCATTAAAAAAAAAAAAAAAAGCTATTGGGGCCAGCCTGGTGGTGTAGTGGTTAAGTTCACATGCTGTCCTTCCCAGGGTTCGCAGGTTCGGATCCTGGGCGCAGACGTATGCACCACTTATCAAGCCATGCTGTGGCAAGTGTCCCACAGAAAATGGAGGAAGATGGGCACAGATGTTAGCCCAGGGCCAGTCTTCCTCAGCAAAAAGAGGAGGATTGGCAGCAGATGTTAGCTCAGGGCTAATCTTTCTTACCAAAAAAAAAAAGTAGATTTCAAACTTCACTTGGATTTCATTGACTTTTCCATTAATGCCCTCTTTCTATTCCAGGATTCAACCCAGGGTACCATGTTATGTTTAATTGTCAGCTCTCTCCAGTGTCCTCTGTTCTGTGAGAGTTTCTTAGCCTTTGTTTGATTTCCTTAACAGTCATCAGAAGTACTGGCTAGGTGTCCTGTAGAATGTCCCCCAGTTTGGATTAGTCTGATATTTTTGTTAGGATAAACTAGGGTTATCAGTTTTTAGCACGAATATCACAGAGATGAAGTGTTCTTCCAGTCACATCGTATGGGGAGCATAATATCCACGTGACATTACTGTTGATGATAACGTCCATCACTTGGCCAAGGTAGTATTTGCCAGGTTTCTCCACTGTAAAGTTACTGTTTGTTTTTCCCTTTCCATGCTGTATTCTTTGGAAGCAAGTGACTGTGTCTGGCTCACTCTCAAGGGGGTGGAGGGAGTGGGAATTAAGTTCCATCTCCTGCTGGGAGGGAGTATCTACATATATTATAATGGAATTCTTCTGTAGAGAAGTCATTTCTCCCCCGTTTAGTCACTCATTCATTTATATAAGCATGGACTTATGTATATGTATTTTATACTTTGGGCTATAATCCAATAAATTTATTTTGTTGCTCAAATTGTTCTAGCCTTGCCCATTGTGAGCTTTCTTTCGAGTTGGCTTCTGTGTCCTTTTTACACATTCCCATTCTTTTGCCCTAGAGTCAGTCATTTCTCCAAAGAGCTCTGGTTCCTTTTATTGGAGAAAAGGGTATTAGAAAGCAGATTTGGGTGCTGGGTATGCTCATTGCTACTCAGGTGTCACTACTTCTAGGCCCTCTCAGCAGACAAAGCAGACAGAGCTAGTAACATATGTATATATAGTAAACCACGTATATCGGCATATCTATAGTTCTTTCTGTATCTGTCCATCTGTATACATATTAAGGTAAACTTGAGTTTGTACTGATGTCTCCAGCTATAATCCTGAACTACAGGATTCATCCTAACCTTCCTTTCTTGCTCCTTTATAATTTCTATCTCCAACAGAGAAACCTGGTTCCCACCATCCTCTACCTACCATCCATACTCTTCACCCTCAGCATATGGGTAAAGCAGTTGCAGAATTTCTAGGCTATTCTCACAGAAGAAACAAATTTACCAACTAGAATACAGTGTTTACGTACAGTGTACAGTTCCTATTATATTTAGCCTTACAGTTTCTAGTCAAAACACCCGTTTTCCAAAGTTACTCAAGTTAGCTTCTGCCCCCCAACCCCCTTCAGTATGGTGATATCATAAATTTATAATAATGTTAGATTCATTTGTCACAGTTTGCATTCCATCTTGGGATACTCAGTCACATGGGTTGATTTTTTTTAAACTTGCACGTATTACATACACTCTGTGCTACACAGTTTTGTGGGCTTTGACAAATGCATAGAATCATTGATTCTCCGCCACAGTACTGTCAGAATGATTCCTTCATCTAAAAGTTCCCCTGTGTGTCCCAGATTTATGGAATCAAAATTTTCATTTTAACAATATTCCCAGGAGATTTGTATGCATATTAAATTCATATGCATATATATGAAGCTATTTACCTGGAGTCATTCAATATCTTGCCATGTTTTAAAATTATAAATTAACTTGGAGAAATATATTATGATCTAGAGGTGATAATGGAATAGCCAGGTTTAAATGCACAGTCAAGGAAGTGAGTATATTTAAATTCATGGGGCATATAGGTATGCAAGTGAGGTGAAAGAAAATAGAATTGGGCAAATTATTGGACTAAAGTAGTGGGCTGTATGGCAGGTTTTCACAGAGCTCTTTAAGTTTTGTCCTCTTGATAATGATGAGAAATGACGTAGTTTGGAAAGAAGGAAGAACAAATGGTATCCAGAGGCATGATGGAGAGGAAGGTTTTTTACAGAGATCATAGTCCCCAACAAAGATGTGCAAGTTCCCTAATAAAGAGAATGTGTTGGACATCCTAGCTTTGCAGTTCTTTACCCTGAGGTTTATTCAGTGTTCTGCTGAAGTTTTTGTGTGGTTTAGTCTCAGGTGGAGGAAGGAGAAAAAAGGAAGCATAGCTGAATAAATGCTACCTGTATTGAGGGATACCCCTGGGAGTGTAATACAGTCCATGTGAATGGACTGGTCAGAACCACAGATTTTAAGGAGGTACTCTGGGAATCTCTTGTACCAGAATCAAGTTCTTATGTATGAATGACTGAGAAAATTGCTTTTCATAATTAAGAGTATATTATCTGTCCCTGTGATATGAGGTGACTGCTTAATCAAAAGTCAGCTTTAAGTAAATGTTAAACTGCGTTCAAAAGTTTCCTTGGTGTGGATAGATTAAGTGAGACCTAAGTTATCTTTGGGATTAAAATACACAGACGTGAAAAGTTCTGGGTAATTACGCGCTACTGGCTTTTGGGATCTAATGTCTACAGTATCTCTCAGAGCTGAGGCATAAGGCACAAAAATAGTAGGGGGCTCTTTTCTTAATGAAAAGCTTCTGTTAACTATTTCACATCTCTCTTGTTGCTGCTTTCAGAACTACAGTTGTGTGTCCTCAGATAGTTATTTAATTTAGATGATTGAGCAAGTACTGTGTGGTAGATACCATCAAATACTAAAATTTGAGATTCTTCTCTGAAGCTTATAATCAAGAAAGAGACCTTAGCCTTAAATATTTGTAGCATCAGGTGCATATGGTAAATACAGAGAGATACAGTCTGCACCACTTCAAAGGTAGGAGACAGAGAAGTTTGATCATAAGACAAATGGTTGATTTCTACATCAAGCTCAATATCAGAATCAATTTTTTTTTTTTTTGGTGAGAAAGAACAGCCCTGAGCTAACATCCATGCCAGTCTTCCTCTTTTTGCTGAGGAAGACTGGCCCTGAGCCAACATCCATGCCGATCTTTCTCTACTTTATGTGGGACGCCACCACAGCATGGCCTGATAAACAGTGTGTCGGTGTGCGCCCGGGATCCAAACCCGGGCCGCCAGCAGCGGAGCGTGCTCACTTAACTGCTACGCCACGGGGCTGGCCCCCAGAATGAATTTTTCTTTTCTGAGATCATTCAAAATGCTGGTAATCTTAAATTTTATGTATGTTAAAGTCCTGGTAATGTGACTTTTATGATGGCGAGATACTTTGACAGGGTTAGACAATAAGTCAAGAGTAATTTTTCTACCCAGGAAAAATGATGTTAGAAGGCAATAAATACTATGCTGACAAGTTTATGTAAAGGAATGGGGCCATTGGAGAAGAGTGAAGTTACAGTCTAAATTCCCTCAGAGAAGACTATTCTTGTTTTAGTGCTTGAGGTAGATTATAATATGATTACTGCCATTTGATGCAACTACTACAGTACTCCCAGTTGTAAATGACTAAATCCTGAATTACATTAATAAAAGGAAGAAGTTTGATCTGAAAGGAAATTTTATAAGAAAATAAGAATTACAATTAGCTGTACATGAGTACTAAAAATGTACAAAATCTTCTCTTTATTCCAGTGTTAGCATGTATTTTATACCAAAGGATTGACCTAGTGTGCAGTAGCTTATCTCTGTCCAATCGAACTTTCTGCAGTGATAGAAGAGTTTTATATCTGCACTGTCACATGTGGCTGCTGAGTACTTGAAATAAAGCAAAGGTGACTGAGGAACTGAAATTTAAATTTTATGTAATTTCAGTTAATTAAAATGAACATTTAAATAGCCATGTGCCTACTTGTTGTAATTATAAATGATAGAATTAGAGATTTTTATCATGTCATTAATATTATAACAAATTGCTTGTGTTTTATGAAACTATTAGTGACTTTGAATTGTATCTATATATAGTCCTTATTTCTCATCTGATTCTCTGCTTACTAGAGAAGCTTTTGAGTTTACTATTTGACCTCAGATTCAATGTGACTAAACCCAAATTTAAATGATGTAAGCCAGGTGATAATCAGAATTTTTAAGACAAGGTACTATTAGGTTTTGATGGTTTGAATGAGAACAAAGGGGAGCCCTACAATTGCTTCAGAGTTTATCAGCAGCAGAGAATCCTCCCTCACCTCTTCCAGCTCCTGGTGGTACCTGCTTCCCTGTCTTGTGGCAGCAGATCTCCAATCTCTGCCTACGTCTTTCATGTGATCTTCTTCCCTCCATGTCTCTGGATCCTCTCCTCTTATAAGGACACCAGTCATTGAATTGAGGGCCCACCCTGAATCCAGGATGAGTTTATCTGCGGATCTTTAATCACATCTGCAAAGACCTGTTTCGAAATAAGGTCACATTCTGAGGTTCCGGGTGAACTTGAATCTTTGGGAGACGTTATTCAACCGACTACATCCTCTGCTCTCAAGTTGAGGTTGGGAGCTGGCTCAGGCAGATATGAATGGTGACAATATCAGAGGAGTTGTTTTCACCAACAATAACGGAGGGGTTGTTTTCCTCAAAAGTACTTGATTCAATGTAATAAACTTAAAAATCATAATGTTTTTTGAAATCGTGATGGTGATTCTTAAATTCATATGGAAGAGAAAATTCACAAAATGAAATAATTTTTGAGAAGCAACCACCAAACAAAAGAAACATGAAGGAGAAAAAGGACAAAGGTGACATATCAAAGCATTTCCCCAGTTCTGTTAACAAAAACGGCAAATTAAGGTACACACAGAACAAGTCTCTCCACTGAAGCAACCGTTCAGTTGGACAATACTGACAGAATCATGTGTTTCAGAACTCGGAAATATAATAAAAAACTGACAGCATCCAGAGGAGTGATTAGTGAAGGAAACATGGCTGAATTTGGGTCAGAAAGCATTGTGGTGTTTTTGGTTAATGCCTACCCGCTGCCATTCTCTGGTACAGCAGAGGTCGTGAGGATGGGAGGAAAGATTCCTTGCATGGCTCCCTCATGCCAGGAGACAAATACTAACCTGCTTCTTAAAATAGGGTGATTATGTGACGGGGTGGTGGTGATCTGTCTTTCGGGCCCCTGAGGGAACAGCGCAGAAGGTGACACATATTTCTCCCCCTCAGGCTGGAGGGACTTTCCTGGTGGTGTCATTGTCTGATGAAACATTTAAAGGTCTATGCTACTGGTAGATGCCTGCGCAAGGGATGATGTCCAGGACAGGAGAGAGACATAAATAGCTGGAAAGGAGGCATCTGAGGAGAAAGTTTTTTGGGGAATGAAAGCTTAGAAAGGCCACTGCATCTACCAGAGAAGCTGGAGTGTAATGTACATGCCCAGGATTGGATGGGTGCTCAGAGAACTGAGAAGACCTGGGATTGCACCTCTGGCAGATTTGTGGGCTCCATGCAGGTAGGGGGTGAAGTCTAAGGAAGAAATGCAGGGGTACCTGCTGCAAAGGCTGGAGATTTTAATTTTATCTTTTTTTAAAATGTGTTCTTTTATTTATTTATTTATTTATTTATTTATTTATTTCTCCCCCAAAGCCCCAGTAGATAGTTGTATGTCATAGTTGCACATCCTTCTAGTTGCTGTATGTGGGACACGGCCTCAGCATGGCCAGAGAAGCTGTGCATTGGTGCGTGCCCGGAATCCGAACCCGGGCCGCCAGCAGTGGAGCACGCGCACTTAACCCCTAAGCCACGGGGCCGGCCCAAAATGTGTTCTTTTGGATCCTTGCATTTAAAGAAATCTCTGTCTCTGTCAGGTCACTTGCTGATTGTTAAGATAACTGAAAACAGATTTCAGTGACCACATACATCAAAAAACATAGTCTTTGCAAAAATAGTTTGAAAAGTCACTAAACAAAAGGATGACTGCAGCTCATAAAAAGCCACAACAGCAAAATCTGGAGAGTGAGGAGAATCTGATTCTCACAACAACCACATTGTAATATGCAAAATGTCCAGTTACCACTACAAAATTACAAACGATATGAAGCTACAGGAAAGTATAGCTGGTTCAGATGAAATAGAGTGGAAATTGACAGAAATTTTTCCTGAGGAAGCCCAAGCGTTGGACTCATGAGACAAGGACTTCAGAATAACTCTCTAATATATGCTCAAAGGGCTAATGGAAAGTAGGGACAAAGAACCAAGGAAAATAAAGAGAATGATGTCTCAATTCAGAGAGAATATCAATAAGGAGAAAAAAATTGTAAAAAGAACCAAATAGAAATAATTTAGTATTACCGTTGCACTTCCTACTCCCACCTCCAACCTTAAATAACCACAAATTGACTTCTTGTCTGTACAGATTTGCCCATATTTGACATTTCATGGAAAAGGAATCATATAATAAGTGGTCTTTGACTAGACGCTTTCACTTAGCAGAAGGTCTTAAAGGTGCATCCATGGTGTAGCACGTGTCCTTCATATGTTTTTGGCTGAAGAACATACAACGTACAGAAATACGGATCACACTGTGTTTATACATTCATCAGATGTTGGATATTTGGGTTGCTCTGGACCACCATTTTGGACCACCATTTGCTGGTCCAACTCTCAGCTTCAGTGGCCCAACATCAATGTCTCCCATCACCCTTCCTATTCACTGCCATCCAGTCAGCTCCGCTCTGCTTAGGCACCAGGTCTTCTCAATGTAAACAGTGGTGGAGCCCTTAGCAAGGGCCCTAAAAGGCAGAGGTGGTGATGGGTCGTGTCCACCTCGCTGAAGACTGCCAAGTCCAACACATGCTTTCCAAGTGCAGCAACTTTAACATAAACAATTAGAGCCGAAATTCCCAAGGTTGCTGACACATGTCGTCTCCAGTGTTTCCTCTTATAAAACTTCAGGTATAGGGCCTCCTAGTAGACATCTGTCATCCTTCTTGGTTTCTCAGCCACTGAACCCCTATCCTGTGTTTGAGGGCTTCCCTCACTTTATGATCCTGGGGGAGATAACACCAGCTTCCCGATTTAAAAGCAGAAAATGCCAGATATGGCCATTTGCAGCCTCCCCACTGCAGCCAGGGCACCGTTCTGTGGATCAGACGCACCCACACAGACTCTGACCCAGGAGGGGGGACCTACGCTCTGATGAAGATGGATTTGGACAACAGCTAATAGAAGCGGCCTCAGCGGGGCTCCAGCCCGTCCCTGTCCTCCCAGAGGCTCCATGAGCTATCACTCTAACAGTCCTCTTGCAAACAATCAAGAGCCCTGAATGAGAGCCTGGCGTTGGTGCTGGAAGTGGGGAGATGGTCAGGAGGGGCCCACAGTTCGCATTCCAGCCTCGGTCTAGGATGGGGGCCTCTTACCAGACTCCCGGTCAGCCGGCGTGGTCACTGCCTCCCAGCGGCTTCCTCACGGGCTGGGTCCGCGGGCTCAGCGCGGCTCAGAGGCTGCACCCCCGGGGTCAGTCCCCGCCGCGGACATCGGCGCCAGACTCCAGGAAGCCATCACGTCCGGAGGATCCAGCCGCGGGGACGCGTGCGTCCTCGTCGTGGGCGGAGGACACGCCGTTGTCCCGGCGTCCACGGCCCTTCGTTCGCGGCGCTCGGGGCAGCTCGGAAGCCTGGAAGGTCGCCCTCGTCCTCCGCCATCCTCACTTCCGCCTCAGCAGGACTCTCTCTCGGCCACCAGGGTCCCCAGTCCTCCCCAGCAGGGGCTTGGCTCGGCTCTCTCGCCGATTCTCGCCACTTTTTGGCTCACTCGCCTCTCCCTGCAGGCCTCGACTCTTTCCATCCAACGTCGCCTCCCTCCGCCCAGTCTCGGCTCCCGTTCCCCGCCCTCCCATCTTTGGCTCTTTCCGCCCATCTTCGGCTCCCTCCGCCCGGTCTCAGCTCCCTCCGCCTCTCCCCACCGCTCCTCGGCTCAGGCGGTTTTCTTCGGCTCTCTCCGCCTGGGCTCGGCTTTCGCAGCCACAGTTCGCCTCTTTCCGCCTCTTTCCGCCTCTACCCGCCAAACTCCGGGGTCCGCTGGGCTCTCTCTGTCCCACCAGGTCCCTGGAAGACTAATCAGCAGTGACTCGTGAGGAATAACAATGCTGCAGAAATGACAGTGTGTCACATCTGAGGCTACGTCATAAAACACACTGAAGCTTCCTTCTTCATCTCTTAGATTGCTCCCTCTCTAGGGGAAGCCATCCACCATGCCATGAGGATGCTCCAGCTTGTCATGGTAGGCAGTTATGGGACTAATGGACCATCTTAAGCCCAGGAAGACTAGGTTTTAAATTTTATAAGGCCAGGTCTATTTCAGGTTTATACTTACTCCTTAGGTGTATCCCTTATTCTTACGGTATGGTACTGATCGGGGTGTGGCATTTCTAGGGTCTTAGTTGATACCCAGGGTTTTTTCCCAAGGTCACTCCACTCCGATGAGTCCACAAACCAACCTCCAATTCCCAGCGTGTGTGTCCTCTGAAATTTCTGCACAATCTTCAGCTTTCAGTAGCTATTCTCTGCTAAACCTCCCAGCGTCTGCACGTGCACAGCTTAGATCCATTATTCAAAGACCTGACGGGAATTTTTAGGCAGATTTTTGGTGCTTTTTCTCTCTGGCTCTTTCTTGTCCATTAGAAGATCCTTTGGGTTGGCACCTGTGTTCTTTCAACCAGGACCCGCCACTTTTTGAGCATTTCCTGACTTTACAGCACCACCAGATATTCCCGGACAATCTGGTATTTTCTCTGTCCTAACCCTGGAATCAATCACTTCACCAAGGAACCCTGGTACCCTCGACACATTTTTTTTGTTTTTTTTTTTAAGAATGGCATTTAGAAAGCAACATCTGGGAGCCACGTGTACTCATGGCTACTGGAGTGTCCCTGCCTCTAGGTCTTTTCTACTGACAGAGCTTGGAAATATATGTATTACCTCATCTCATGCATACACACACATCTATGCCTGTCTATCTATCTATCTATCTATCAATCAATCAATCATCATCATCATCATCTAACCATCAAAAAACCACATGTCCAAACTGATACCTCCAATTCCAATCCAACACCCAGTGTTCATTCCAGCCTTCTCTCTTTCCTTGTTGGTAACGTCTTTCTTTGACAACAAGAAACTGGCTCTCATGATCTACAGTATATTGTTTTGGTTGTTCAACCCTAGTATATACATAAACTGGTTTCAGAATTGCTAACCCATACCTTTCTGAGAAACAAATTTATGAACCAGAGCACAAGATTTCTAGACAGTTCTTTTTGTTTTCAGCCTTATAGTATCTGGTCAAAGTACAGTTTTCCAAAGTAAATTGGCTTTTCTCCATGCACATCAGTGTGGTTATGTCATTCATTTGTAATACAGTCAGGTTCATTTGTTATAGTCTGTAATCCCTCTGCCACCTGGTGGATTAAGTCTTTTTTTTAAGCTGTAGTAATATTCATTCTTTGGCGTGTTCCGTTCTACAGGATTTGAAAGATGCATAGAGATGTGTATCCACCATCACAGCCACGACATAGAACAGTTCCATCACTTCCAAATTCCTTTGTGCTGCCCCTTTGCATACCTCACCTTTTACCCCTGGCTGCCACTGATTTGTTGTCCTTCCCTACAGTTTTGCCTTTTCCAGAATGTCATACAATGGAATCATGCAACATATGGCTTTCTGCCTCTTTTGCTTAGCAAAATGAGTTTGATGCAAATTGAGGTATAATTTACATGCAGTTTAACGTACAGATCTTAAGTGTACAGTTTAATGCATTTTGATAAATGCATACACCTGTGTAATCTATTCATCTATCAAGATATAGAACCTTTTTCTCACCCCATAAAGTTCCTTCTTGTCCCTTCCCAGTCAATCTCAGCTACTGCCTCACCTCCCTCACCTCACACTTTGATGCAACCACTGTTCTGATTTTTTCCCCCAACAGAGATTATTTTCTGCCTGTTCTAGAAACCTATATAAATAGAATCATACAGTATTTACTCCTTTCTGTCTGGCTTCTTTTCCTTGGCATATTCCTACAAAAAATTTTAATTAATTCACAATAGAAGATGAAATATATATACAGTGTTTCCTATATACCAGGAAGTTTCATAAGTGCTTTACATATACCAACCAATTGAATCCTTAATACAAATCTACGAAGTAGGCACTCTCATGGTCCCATTTTACAGATGAAGAAACTGGGGCACAAAACATGTCACTTGCCTGAGGTGAGCAGGTTATTAAGTGGTAGAGTCTAGACTTGAACCCAGATGGTCTCTCTCCAGAGTCCATACTCTTAAACTCTATGCTACAGAGCACTGCCTCAGTACCAGGTATGGTTTGTGGCACAAGATCTACAGTAATGGATCAGACACACAGTCGTTGCCATCATGGTGCTTACAACCTAGTGGGGGTTGGGATGGAACAAATATTAGTTAAGTAAATAAGTATATGTAGAGTAGATTGGATAGTGATACGTGCTATTGAGATGAATATCTCCAAATAATGATAAGAAATGTGGGAATTGGAGACTTGCTCATTTATCTGGAGTGAGAATGAAAGCCTTTCTGTTCAGGGCACACTTGAGCAGAGACCTAAGTGAACTGAGAGTGAGCCATGTGGCTACATTGGGGGATATCAGTCTAGGCAGTACAGAGACCCTGACATTGAACTGCGCTGGGGTGAGGGAGCTACAGCAAGACCAGTATGGCTACAGTGGATGGAGCAAATAGGAGAGTGGTGGAAGGTGAGGTCAGTGATGTGATGAATCCTGATTATTTGGGGCCCCTATAGGAAATGGTACAGACTTTTCATTATGCTCTCCGTGCACTGATGTGTCACTAGGCCAGAATGATTCATGTTAACAGGACTAGGGTATAGGGAAACCAAAGAGGGATACTGCATATTCAGTCACTGGAAGAGCAAGGACGAAAAGGTGAGGGGAGGGAGTGAGTCTGGGGTCATAGTGGGCAAAGGGGAGACAGCTGCACCACAGGGGCTGAGAAGAGCTCAAGGGTAACACCCGGACCCCAGTTCTCCTGCAGGGATATAGTCACGGCATGGAGTCACTCTCCTCCAACCCTCTGATCTCCTAACTGGGCTCCCCACTGACCAACCCAAACAGAAGCCTAAGGCAAATGAGCTGTTTGATAAAGTCCATCAACCTCCCCAAGCACAGAGCAGTGTAGACTAGAGGGGAGAGTGCCAGTGTTTGCCATTCCACATTCCTTATATACAGGGTGTTCCTCTGCAGTGTGTTTCTCATGTGTGTCTTAAGGGATGAGGGTCCTCTGAAGGGTTTTCCATTTTGATGATATTCATAGAGTTTTCCCTTAGTGTAAATTGTGACGTGACTCCCTAGGGCTATCACTGAAGGCTCTCCTATAGCCATTGCATTCTTTAGGTTTCTGCCCAGTAGGTCATATTCTGGCACACAGTAGGGTCAGAGTTTGTGTTGAAGGTTTTACCACATACAGTGCACTTAGAAGGCTTCTCTCCAGAGTGAGTTAACGTGTGGGTTATTGAATGCTACTCCATATTGATCAGATTAGAAGGATGAGGGTGTGCTGAAGGCTTTTCTTCACTGAAGGCCAGACTCCAAGAGGATTCCGAGTGATCTCTGTCTCCTGGTATTCATATCCTGTGTAGTTCCCTCCCACTGTGTGGCAGGATCAGTCTGGGTGACCAACACAATCCAGATGAAGAGAGAATATGGCCTTCTGAGGCTAGGTCATAAAAGACTTACGGCTTCTGCATGGGCTCTTTTGGATCACTTCCTTTGGAGGGAACGTGCTGCTATATTGTGATGATACTCAGCACCATGGAGAGACCTACATAAGGAGAAACTGAAGGACCCCTGCCAACAACTGGCACTAATTTGCCAGGGATGTGAGTAAGCTACCTTGGAAGTGGACCCTTCAGTCCCAAAGACTTTAGATGACTGCATTTCTGGTTGACATCTTGTTTCTCATGAGAGATCCTGAGCTAGAACTACATAGCTGATCCATTCCTGAACTCCTGACCTACAGAAATTGTGAGATAATAAATGCTTGTTGTTTTGAACCACTAAATTTTAGGGATAATTTATTACACAACAAATAATTTATACATCCAATGTGAGTCCCGAAGATGCCCGAGAGATGGCAGATCAATGAATGCTTTCCCACAGTTACTATAATCATATCTACCTATTATGAATTCTCTTATGCACAGAAAGGTAAGTGTTAGTGGTGAAACATTTCCCAAAATGATTGCATTCATAGGGTTTTTCTCCAGTGTGAGTTCTCACATGTTTCTTAACAGATGAGAGATTATTTAAAGCTTTCCCACAGTCACTGCACTCGTAGGGTTTCTCTCTGTAATGTATTCTCTTGTGCACAGTAAGAGAAAAACTACTGCTGAAGGATTTTCCACACTCATTAGACTCACAGTTTTTCTCCAGTATGAGTTCTCACATGCTGTGTCAGATGTGAGCTCTTCCTAAAGGCTCTACAACAGTCATGACATTCATAAGGTTTCTCCCCTGTATGCATTCTATTGTGGACAGTAAGGGAGGAGCTCGTGCTGAAGCCTTTCCACAGTGATACATTTGTAACGATTCTCCCCAGTATGAACTCTCCTGTGCCTTTTGAGGATACATCTAGTGCAGAAGATGTGAAAACACTGGTTACATTCATAGGGCTTTTCTCCAGTGTGAATTCTCACATGCAGTCTAAGGGATGAGGGATTACTGAAGGCTTTCCCACAGTCACTGCATTCATAGGGTTTCTCCCCATTATGTATTCTCTTATGAACAGTGAGGTAAGAACTGCTGCTGAAGGATTTGCCACATTGATTGCAATCATAGGGTTTTTCTCCAGTATGAATTCTCTTGTGCTGAATAAGATTAGATTTTGTGCTGAAGACTTTAAAACACTGATTACACTCGTTGAGTTTCACTCCAAGATGACTTCTCTCCTGTTGATTAAGAAATGAATGCTAACTATAATTTATAATATTTTTAATATTCAATGCTATCATAGGAATTTTTCTTCCAGGAATTCTGCTATGTATAACATCATTATAATTGGTGTTTTTGCCACTTTGAGTGCCTGTATATGATTTCTGCTGGTTTGAGTTCTCAGAAGCTAAAAAAGATGGATGCTTTGCCATAAGTCCTTATCAGATTCACAGAGCATCTTCTGATAAGTTTAAGACAAATTTATGTTTGAAACACTCAACATCTGAGTCACATTTATGGAAACATTTACTTGTGTGAACACTCAGGGAAGAAAAAATTTTGGAGATAACTTATGCTTCTCTCCAAATTCACAAGAGTTTCAGGGTACCTCTCCAGAGGGACAACTTTTTCTTGGGAAAATGAATCCCTTGGTAACTTTGTGGCTTTTCTAATTTATGGTATTTTCCTACTGTGGAAAATCAGAAATCTTACCATTTTTAAACCTTTAGATTGTTCTTCTCTAAAAACATGCTGCTTAGAAGTTAACCCTTGGACTTTAAGTAGAGTCTCCAAATCCGAAACAAATTGAAAAGAAATTTAAGTTGATGAAGGAAAGAAAAGGTAAAATGCACACATTAGTGAAGGTAGACCCGAAGGGGTTAGAGATTTTCAGGAGGTTTACAATGAAAGGGACACGAGTGTGAAAATTTTAGGTGTGTATTAAAGAAGACTCTAGAAATATTGAGATTGATGCTGATGGAAAGAAGGAATTTTCAGGAATGTAAAGTGAGAAGGAACTAGACAAAGAGCTCATATGAGACTTAAATTTAAGAAGGAAGAGAGAGATCTTTTCCCCCCCTCTGAGGCTAAAGTAAAGTATGAGATAATGAACAGAAAGTTAAAGAAAAAGAAAAGGAGGTCCACGAGGAGGCTCATACTAAACGTTTTTGGCCTTCTTGTCGGAAAAAAAGGGCATTTTACAAATGTCTCTGATGGACATTTCCTAATGTAATACTCCAAACTGTCAAGCCACAGGCCAGAGAGGTTCCTGACAAAGACTCATATATACCTAGTGCTCACCTGGACAGGTGCCTGGGAGAATTCCTCTTTCCTCTGTCCTCACTTTATCTTCTTGCTCCAATTCGGAGAGCAGACTAGGTTTATCAACTTGATTCCCTATACATGGAGATAAGACGTGTGATGTAGGGGACTCTGCATGGGACAAGAAGCCTCACCATGGAACTGAGGCCCACACTTCTATAGATGAGCAGGTGTGACTTTAGGAGCAGCAGTACAATTATCCTTGAATTCTAACAAATACAGTAAAACTATCTTTCACCAAGAAAAAAAATGCAAGCATCCTCAGTCAATATCCAGGGTGACGGGGGATAACTGGTCCCAGAAGTTCATGCCCAGTTTCAAATACAGACTTAAAAGCCCCAAAGCTTTTATCCATGGAGAACATGAAGTCAGGGCAAGGAGTAGATCTTCAGTTGATAGGGAAGGCATTAGACCACAAGCTCCAGGATGGTAGGGACCTTATTCCCTAATTCCTAATTCCTAGCACAGACCTCATTCACCACCATATTCCTAATTCCTAGCACAGACCCAGAAACATAAAGGTGCTTAAGAAAGACTTGTGAGAAGTGATGTCAGTGACAATGGTGGAGTAGGTAACTCTCAAAGTCCAACACTCTACAAAACACCAGCAAATAAACTGGTAAAAACTGTCAGAATCAACTTGATTAGAACATTGGAGAGTTATAAAAAGTTTACAGCAACCAGAATAATGCTTAATCAAAACAAAGAAGTGAATTTGGTAAGAGAGCTCTGTGACACTTTAACTGACCCTGGCCCATCACCTGTTCCCCACCATGGCAGTCACCTTGAAGACAGCAGCCTGTGTTCCTACTACTGGAGGGAACAGAACGGATTTTCTTCTCAAAGAGCTGTGGTTGCTTGTTTTGACCTGTGTGGTGGCTCCCTGAATGACTGGCTCAAAGGGCTTGCTTTTATTTTGTCTAACTCCAAACTCTCTCAGTGCTGAGGTGGCTATGAAGGGTGGAGGGCTGGGGCATGTGCCAAACACATTTAAATGTATTAGCCACTGCTGCCTGGGGCAAGGGAAAACCATTAAACCAAACAAAAGACTAACCAAAAAGTCTAAGAGGAAAGCAGGGAATAAAATGTTTCGGACAAAAAAGGCTTCGAAAAGCTCCTACATATTCCTAGGTATATGTAAGACCACGCACATACCCAGGGCTGGGTGCATGCTCCGAAAAGACCTGAGAAGGCACTAAGCCCTCACCTTTGATTGACCTTCCTGCTCTGCACAAGCAGGAAGTGAAGGCTAAGACAGAGTTGGCAATCGCCCGATTGAGTTTTGAAAGCACGCTCCAAAATATACACAGAGACCATCTGCAAAGACTGTGAGTTTTTGGGTTCTAGGTATTTAAGGAAATCTCTGACAAATCACTAGCTGGCCATTAAGCTAACAAAACAGAGACTTCAGTGGCCACACGTGACTAATACAGACATTGCAAAATTAGTTCAGAAATGTCACCAAACAAACAACACCAACTACAACAAGCAACAACAACAAAACTTAGGGATGGGGGGAAATCTGATTTACAGAATTGCCAGACTATAATGCCAAACGTCCAGTTTTCAACAACAAAAAAAATGAGTCATGCAAAGAAGCAAAAGTGCTTGGCCCATTACAGGAAAAGGAAATTAACAGAAATTGTCCCCAAAGAAGGGACTTTCCAGACAAAGACTTCAAATCAACTATTTTAAGTATGCTCAAAGAGATAAAGGAAACCATGTACAAAGAACTAAAGGAAATGGAACTCTTACCAAATAGAGACCATCAAAAAGATAGAAATTATTGGGGCTTGCCCGGTGGTGTAGCAGTTAAGTGCGCGTGCTCCGTTTCGGTGGCCCAGGGTTCGCAAGTTCGGATGGTCGGAGCTGCTGTCAGCGGAGACAAGTTCCAGGGGCGGGGCTGTGAACGGGTACCAGGTTTGGTGGGCGAATACGTGGGAGGGATAAGGCTAGGGTGTGGTGTGGGGTGGACTGGGACTCAGCGGCTCTAAGGGGAGGGCTGTGGGAGGAAGTCAATAAATACAAGAAAGCAAGAAAAGAGAAATGAGAAATGGAATAAAAACAAGTAATAAAAGTAGCAGACTTAAACCTTAACATATTAACAGTTACTTTAAATGTAAATGATCTAGATACACCAATTAAAAGGCAGAGTTTAAAGGCCGGCGGGTGGCACAAGGGATTAAGTGCCGGGCTTCGGATCCCGGGTGCTCACTGACACACCGCTTGTTAAACCATGCTGTGGCGGTGTCCCATATAAAGTAGAGGAAGATGGGCATGAATGTTAGCCCAGGTCTAGTCTTCCTCAGCAAAAAGAGGAGGATTGGCAGATGTTAGCTCACGGCTGATCTTCCTCACAAAAAAAAAAAAAAAGGCAGAGTTTAGTAAAGTAGGTAAAAGACCATGACCCAAACTATATGCTGTCTACAAGAAGCTCAGTTCAAATATATCGACTTGGGTAGGTTGAAAGTAAAAGGATGGAAAGTTATACTGTGCAAACATTAATAAAAAAAGCCAAGTGTCTACACTAATATCATAAGGTGGATATCAGCCCAAAGAAAATTACTAGTGACAAACAAGGACGTTGCATAATGATGAAAAGGTCAATCTACCAAGAAGATAGTAATTAGAGCATCAATATACATGAATTAAGAACTGATAACTGAAAGAAGGAAATCCAAAGTTACAGTTAGGGACTTCCACGGCCCTCTCAACACCTCCCTTAGCAATTGATAGTACTGCTAGACAGAAAGCAAGAATAGAGAAGAACTGAACAATTCCACCGAACAACAGTATCCAGTTGACATGTACAAACCACTCAGTTGACGTTTATAGGATGCTCCACCCAACATCACCAGAATGCACATTCTAATCAAGCACCCATAGAACTTTCACCAAGATGGGTCATAAAACAAGCTTCAACAAGTTTAAAATAGTTGAAATCATACGAAGTATGTTCTCTGACCATATCCCAAATCAATTTTGTTTGGAAAAGCTCCAAATGATTGGAAATTAACACATTTATAAATAAGCATGCTTCAGAGAGGAACTCTCCAAGGAAATAAAAATAAATAGAACTGAATGAAAATGAAAATACATCAAAATTTGTGAGATGCAGCTAAAGCGATGACAAGATGGAAATTTATAACACTAAATGCTTACATTAGAAAACAGGAAAGTCCTTAAACCAATAATCAAAGCTCCAATCTCAAGAAATTAGACAAAGAAGTGCAATGTAAACCCAAAGCAAGCAGAAGTAAGGGAATAATAAAAATAGGAACCAAAATCAATGACTTTGAAAATAAATACAATCGAGGAAATGAAATAAAAGTGATAAAGCATTATGAAAGGAAATAAAATCCTTGATTAAGTAGAGAAATAGTGTATTTATCAATATCTACTGTTGTAGAGAGGTCATTTCCACTCACAGTATTTGATTCAACATAATAAAGTTACAAGCATAATATAATTTTTACAAAATGAAAATGTTGGGTCTCAAATTCACATGAATTAGAAATTTTACAAGGAGAAATAAGAACTTTTTAGACAAATAAAGAAGCACGAGAGGGAATATGGAAAAAGTGACATACCAACGCATTCTCTAACGTTTGTTATTGGAGAAAAAAATCCAACAAAAATGACAAATTGAAGGAGGCATATAGAGGGTCCAGAAACAATTCATTGTGTGTATGGACTTAGTCTGTGATAATGTTAGCATTTTGTATAAGTTGGAAAATGATGTTTTAATAAATAGTTTGAGGAAAATATTGTCTACGTTAAAAAATTAAGTAACTTTTGATTTGGGAAAAAATTCCAAATATATTTGAAAGCTAAAATGTAAAACTCTGAAGAAGTCAGAAGAAAACAAAAGGAAATATGTATAACCTAGATATTCTACCCAACTATGAATCTTTGTAGTAACTATCAGTTGATGAAACAAAACAGAGAGGGTACAAGGGAGGATGGCCTGAAAATTTCTAAGTTACGAAATGAGTTTTTGAGGTTAGAGAGGTGGAAGAAGAAATACAGAATGTGCTTACTGTATACATAAAAATGGAAGAAATAGCTAGAGTCAACAGCAAAATCTTTGAGGATAGCCATTAATCCAATCCTATTTGTGAGCCTTGATGGCTGAAGGGAGTTGTAAAAATAGAGGAACTCTTAAAAATAGAGGAGAGGGGCCGGCCTGGTGGCGAGTGGTTAATTTCGCGTGCTCCACTTCTGTGGCCCGGGGTCTGCAGCCGCAGGTTCAGATCCCGGGCATGGACCTGCATACCGCTCATTCAGCTATGCTGTGGGGATGTTCCACATATAAAAAATAGAGAAACATTGGTGTAGATGTTAGCTCAAGGCCAGTCTTTCTTCCTCAAACAAAAAATAAAGGAGGATTGGCAACAGATGTTAGCTCAGGGCCAATCTTCCTCACCAAAAAAAAAAAAAGAAAGAAAGAAAAAATAGAATAGAGGACGCTTTGATAAACAGATAAAGCAATTTCAATTGTTTTATAATATCTGAATGAAAAACCAGAGTGGTTTATTGGTTAAAGACCTAAAAATGGGATAGAGATTTATGAGATAAAACCTCAGAATGCCTGTTGCCCCTGAAACTTATTCTGCTCCTTAAACCTTTCAAAGACCTTCTTATTGGGTCTCATTAGAATAATGTAGCACTTTGGGGACAAAGATGCCTAATAGCCCCTCACTGGAGGCCAAGATGGAGAAGACCTCCACGGCCACCATGACCTTGCCCTTGGTGCTGTGGTAGACGGGCAGGAAGGTGACCCAGACACTGCAGAACACCAGCATGCTGAACGTCAGGAACTTGGCTTCATTAAAGGTGTCAGGCAGGTTCCAGGCCAGGAAAGCCACAGTGAAGCTGCCCAGGGCCAAGGAACACAGGTATCCCAGGACAGAGTAGAAGGCAGTGACCAAGCCCTTGTTGCACACGATGATGATGTGGCCGTTTTCAGAGTGTGCGTCTGTGTCAATGATGGGAGGAGAGGTTCCCAACCAGTTTCCACAGATAATCAGTTGAGTCAGGGAGCCGATGGGAATAACAGAGTTAGAAGCCCCTGATACCAGTAACCACCTCATTGTTCCTCCTGGTTTCATAGCCTTGAGTGCCAGAATCATGGTAATGGTTTTGGCCAAAACAGTAGAAGCAGCCACAGTGAACACAGCTCCACATGTGATTTGTTGGAGGATGGAGGTGGCTGTGTTGGGATAGCCAATGAAAAGTAAGGAGCAGAGGAAGCACAAGAGGAGGGAGGTGAGAAGGACAGAGCTGAGAGCACAGAGCTGTGAAGCACATGACAGAGAAGCACAGAGCTGTGCAGATCAGAGCCATTCTAAGTAATCCTCAAAGGCCAGGAAGGTCACAACCTTGGGGAGACAGTCATTTCTCTCACTGTTTGGATACTCATGAGCTGGTCATCAGATACAGTGCTCTGCATCTGGGGAAATAGTAAAGACTCATTGTTTCAGTTTCACAAATTCTTCATTTTGGCCATGATTAAGAAAATGGTCAGGGGCCAGCCCAGTGGCATAGTGGTTAAGTTCATGTGCTCCACTTCAGCAGCCTGGGGTTCATGGGTTTGGACCCCGGGCGCAGACCTACACACCGCTCATCAAGCCATGCTGTGGCGGCATCCCACATACAAAATAGAAGATGGGCACAGGTGTTAGCTCAGCGACAATCTTCCTCACCAAAAAAAAAGTCACTTTTGCTGTCACTGTGTGTACAGATCGCCTGTGATACAATACTCAGACACAA
This sequence comes from Ceratotherium simum simum, assembly GCF_057802395.1. Lineage (NCBI taxonomy): Eukaryota > Metazoa > Chordata > Mammalia > Perissodactyla > Rhinocerotidae > Ceratotherium > Ceratotherium simum. Next base: position 2,933,637 of record NW_028261259.1, read on the forward strand.
CTGATGAAGCATCTCCATTCCTGACTTAGGGAGAATGTTTTCAGCTGCAGTTAAGACCAAACCCAGTCAAAGGACCTTCAGCATATGGTGGGTCTGTGTTGGCTCCTCCTGTGGCTCAGTGATGTCATCAATGACACAGATCTTCATAACTTTTTTCTCTACTATTCCCAATGGTTGTGACATTTTTTTGTGTGTGTGTGAGAAGATCGGCCCTGAGCTAACATCTGCCAATCCTCCTCTTTTTCTTTTCTTTTTTTTTTTTTAGATGAGGAAGAGTGGCCCAGGGCTAACATCCATGCCCATCTTCCTCTACTTTATATAGGATGCTGCCACAGCATGGCTTGACAAGCAGTGCATTGGTGCCCGCCCGGGATCCGAACCGGCGAACCCCGGGCCGCCACAGTGGAGCGCGCGCACTTAACCGCTTGTGCCACTGGGTCAGCCCCTGGTTATGACATATTTTTTGTTGTTCTTCTTCTAGAATCACCAATTTATTTTTCTGAAATAAACCTATAAAAAGAAATTCAAGACAAAAAGCCTTAAAGGTTTCTGACTAAAAATTTGGTTTATGCATTTGTATAGAAATGGAATCATGGAATAAAGTTAGTGAGGTCATTAACAGTGCTGGTAGGCACACACATTTTAGATACATATGTCCAACCTCCTACCCAGACGTATTCTAATGAGTACAATTTCTTATAACAGACATATAGTGAATAAATGCAATTCCCCATAACATGTATGCAAAATAAGTTCTGCAGTAACTGTAGTCTCAGGGTTAAATTATATTCCACAGCTGATTAAATAAACCTCTGTAGTAAAGAAGAGAAATATCCCAGGAGGGTTTTTTCCCTATCTGTCTAGTTATTTATTTATTATTTCAGCTTTATATTGCGATACGATTGACATATATCAATGGTAGGTTTAAGGTGTACAACATGATATTTGACACATGTATATATTGTGAAATGATTACCACAATAGAATTAGTTAATATCTCCATCACCTCACATGATTACCATTTTTGTGTGTGTGTGTGGTGAGAATATTTAAGATTTACCATCTTAGCAACTTTCAACTATATATAATATAGTCATCATGCTGTACATTGGAAACCCAGACCTTATTCATTTTATAACCAGAAGTTTGTACCCTTTGACTAATATCTCCTCATTTCCCCCACCTCCCAGCTCTTGGCAACTACCATCTTACTCTGTTTCTATGAGTTTGGCTTTTTTAGATTCCACATATAAGTGAGATCATACAGTATTTGTCTTTTTCTGTTTGACTTATTTCACTTAGCATAATTTCCTCAAGGTCCATCCATGCTGTTGCAAATGACAGGATTTCCTTCTTTCTCATGACTGAATAGTATTCCATTGTATATATATACATACCATATCTTCTTTATCCATTCATCTGTTAGGTTGTTTCTACATCTTGGCAATTGTAAATAATGCTGCAATGAACACAGGAGTGTATATATCCAAGATATTCAACTGTAGATATCCAAGTGTAGATATTCAAGATCCTGATTTCATTTCCTTTAGATATATACCCAGAAGTGGAATTGCTGGATCATGTTACAGTTCTATTTCTAATTTCCTGAGGAACCTCCATACTGTTTTCCAGAGTGGCTGCACCAATTTATATTCTCACCAAAAGTGCACAAGGTTTCCCTTTTCTCCACATGCTCGTTGATGCCTATCTGGAGATTTTGATAATAGCCATTCTAACAGGTGTGATATGGTATCTCATTGTTGATTTGATTTGCATTTCCCTGATGATTAGCGATGTTGGCCACCTCTAGATCTTCTTTGGAAAAATGTCTATTCAGATCCTCTGCTCATGTTTTAATTGCTTTTTTTTTTTTTTTTTTACTATTGAGTTATGAGTGCAAGTGCAGCAAGATGGCTGGATGGGCTACACAGCTGCTTGGGATCTCTGGCCAGGCTTCCTGGGCTGGCAGAACTGGAAGCTATGCTCAGCAGTTGGGTGGGGCTTCCACTTTGCTTCCCTGCCTGGGCAGGGCTGTAGAACAGGCTCCATGGCCAGTGCAGCTCATTGGCTGAGACCTGAATGAGGTAGAACTGAGCACAGAGCTCCCTGACCAGACGGGGCCACCTACTCAGCTGTGTAGATGGGCAGAGGTGCTGGCTGGGATCTCTGCTTGGGTGCTGCTGTAAGGAGGAATGTGGTCTGCCAAGCCCCAAACGTTGGTTGCTGTCAGCCCCGCTACCTTCTCTGTTTCTATCTGATCCCCAGTGCTCAAGACCTGCAGATTCCCCAGTGATCCCTGTGAGGTGAAAACCAAGTGTGCCTCCCAGGAAGGGTTCTGCAATACTGGTGGTGGGGGGGATGGTGCTGGATGTCCACCTTGGACTCTCTTTTTCCCACTAGAGGAACTTAGGCTCAGGGGGTCCTCTCAGTGTGGCACTATGTCAGCCTGGGGGAAGGATGATTTAATCAGAGTGTATCCGCTCCTCTTATCCTTCTAATGGGGTCCTTCTCTGTAGTCCAGAGGGGTGCTGCAGCCTCACTCTCAGGCTCTGGGATTTTCTCAAGGGTGTCTTGTCTATGGACAGTTGCTAGTTGGTCTTCTTGTGAGGGTAACAGAAGTCATGAATGTCCTATGATGCCATCTTGATCTGCACCAGGATTTTAGGTTAAAATCCCATAGACTCAAGGTGGAACTAGAGGCAGAGGTTGAAGGGTACAGTCCACAAGCCAGCACAGTCCCCAGTCAGATTAGAGTGATGAGTCACAACTCTCTCACCTGTGTGTAAGAAAGGGTTAACTCTCTATGATTCGATACTATCATCTGGGCTCCTACAATATTTTATAGCACATGACAACATTCAACAAAGCATGGCGAGATATGCCAAATGCAAAACTACATAATTGAACGAAGAGAAAAATGGTAATAGAAACAGCCACAGATGAGATGTTGGAGTTACCTGACAAGGAGTTTTAAATAACTATGATTAATATGTATAAGAAATGGAGAAAATGGGGAAGATGGAGAATTCCACCAGGGAATTGGGATCTATAAAAAGGCTTACATGGCATACTAGAAGTAGAAAAATACAATATACAAAATTACAAATATATTAGATAGATTTAATATTAGATGAGAGGCCAAAAAATTCAGGAAATAAAAAAAATCCAAAATTGAAGCAGAAAGAAAAACAAATGGAATTTACAGAAAAAAGAGAATTAGAGACGTGTCATACAATGACAAGATCTGGATCAAAAACATTTAATACTATGAAAAAGAATTAAATCTAATGAGAGATGTGCGAGGCCTTGTCCAAATAAAAGTACAAAATATTACTGAGAAATTAAAGAAAATATAAATAAATGGAGAGATAACCAACTTCATGCATTATTGGAATCACTTATTTAAAGGCATCAATTCTCTTCCATTGATCTATAAATTCCAAATAATCGCAATCACAATCTTGGCAGATGATAGGTGGAAATTGATAATCTGATAATAAAATTTATATGGAAATGAAGAGGATCAAGAATAAATACCCAAAGTGTTTTTATTCCTAGATATTTTATTCTTTTTTATGAGATTATAAGTGGGATTATATTCTTGAGTTCTCTTTCTGTTAGTTCGTTATTAGAGTAGAAATGCATCTGATTTTTGTACATTGATTTCATACCCTGCAACTTTGCTGTAGTTGATTATTTCTAATAGTTTTCTGATAGATTCTTTAGGGTTTTCTATATATAAAATCATGTCATCTTCTAACAGCCAGAGTTTCACTTCTTCCTTGCCAGTTTGGATTTCTTTTATATTTTTTCTTGCCTAACTGCTCTGGCCAAAACCTCCAGTACTCTGTTGAATAGGAGTGGCGAGAGTGGACACCCTTGTCTTGTTCCTGAATTCAGAGGGATGGCTTTCAGTTTTTCCCCATTGAGTATGATGTTGGCTGTGGGTTTGTCATATATCGACTTTATTATATTGAGGTACTTTCCTTCTATACCCATTTTATTGAGAGGTTTTTAAAATTTATTTATAATAAATAGATATTGGATCTTGTCAAATGCTTTCCCAGCATCTATTGAGATGATCAGGTGGTTTTTATTCCTCATTTCCTTATTGTGGGGTATCACATTGACTGATTTGTGGATGTTGAACCATCCCCGTATCCCTGATATAAATCCCATTTGATTATGGTGTATGATCCTTTTTAAGTATTGCTGTATTCGGTTTGCCAATATTTTGTTGAGGATTTTTGCATCTATGTTCAGCACCAATATTGGCCTATAGTTTTCCCACTTTGTGTTGTCCTGGTCTGGCTTTGGGATCAGGGTGGTGTTGGCCTCATAAAATGGGTTAGGAAGTCTTCCGTCTTCTTCAGTTTTTTGGAACAGTTTGAGAAGGATAGGTACTAAATCTTCTTTGAATGTCTGATAGAATTCTCCAGAGAAGCCATCTGGTCCTGGACTTTATTTTTTGGGAGGTTTTTGATTACTGTGCCAATCTCTTTACTTGTGATTGGTCTATTCAGATTTTCTATTTCTTCTTGATTCAGTTTTGGGAGGTTGTATGAGTCTAAGAATTTATCCATTTCTTCTAGATTGTCCAATGTGTTGGCATATAGTTTTTCATAGTATTCTCTTATGATCCTTTGTATTTCTGTGGTATCTGTTGTAATTTCTCCTCTTTCATTTCTGATTTTATTTATTTGAGCCTTTCTGTTTTTTTTTTTAGTGAGTCTGGCTAAGAGTTGTCAGTTTTGTTAATATTCTCAAAGAACCAGATCTTAGTTTTGTTGATCCTTTCTACCATTTGTTTGTTGTTGTTTTTTCAATTTCCTTTATTTCTGCTCTAATTTTTATTATTTCCCTCATTCTGTTGACTTTGGGCCTTGTTTGTTCTTCTTTTTCTAGTTCTGTTAGGTGTAGTTTAAGATTGCTTATTTGCGATTTTTGATGTTTGTTAAGGTGGGCCTGTATTGCTATGAATTTCCCTCTTAAGACCACTTTTGTTGCATCCCATATGAGTTGGTATGGTGTACTTTCATTTTAATTTGTCCTCAGATATTTTTTGATTTCTTCTGTAGCTTCTTCAATGATCCATTGGTTGTTCAGTAGCATGTTCTTTAGTCTCCACGTGTTTGTCACTTCCTAGATTTTTCTCGTAGTTGATTTCTAGTTTCATAGCATAATGGTCAGAAAAGATGCTTTCTGTGATTTCAATCTTCTTAAATTTATTAAGGCTTGTCTTGTTTCCCAACATATGGTCTATCTTTGAGAATGTTCCATGTGCACTTGAGAAGAATGTGTATTCTGCTGATTTTTGATGGAGTGTTCTGTATATATCTGTTAAGTCCATCTGGTCTGGTTTTTCATTTAGTTCCATTATCTCCTTGCTGACATTCTGTCTGTTTGATCTATCCATTGATGAAAGAGGGGTGTTAAGGTCCCCCACTATTATTGTGTTGCTGTTAATATCTTCTTTTAGGTCAAATAATAATTGCCTTATCTCCTTTGGTGCTCCTGTGTTAGGTGCATATATACTTATAAGTGTTATTTCCTCTTGGTGGAGTGTCCCTGTTATCATTACAGACCGCTCCTCTTTGTCTCTCTTTGTGTTCTTTATCTTGAAGTCTACATTGTCTGACATAAGTATGGCAACACCTGCTTTCTTTTGTTTGCCATTAGCTTGGAGTATCATCTTCCATCCCATTGCTCTAAGCGTGCATTTGTTTTTAGAGCTCAGAAATGTTTCCTGGAGGCAGCATATTGTTGGATCTTGTTTTTTAATCCATCCAGCCATTCTGTGTCTTTCGACTGCGGAATTCAATCCATTTACATTTAGAGTGATTATTCATATATGAGGGCTTAATGCTGCCATTTTATCACTTGTTTTCCAGCTGCTTTGTATTTCCCTTGTTTTTCGTCCTGTGTATTTCAGAATACCAATTCAGTTTGGTGTTTCTCTATGATGGTTTTCTCTTTATTTATCATTTGTGTCTCTGTCTGATTTTTGTTTAGTGGTTACCGTGAGGTTTGTGTAAAAGTTCTCGTAGATGAGTTGGTCCATTTTCTGATAGCCTCTTATTCCATTAGTCTAATCAGGTTCCACCCATTCCCGCTTCCCCTTCTAAGTTATTGTTGTCACAACTTATTCCATTTTGTATTGTGAGTTTGTGGTTAAAATGAAGTGATTATATTTATTTTTGATGTTTTTCTTCCCTTTATCTTTAAAGTTATAATTAATTATTTGCTGGTCTGTTCTGATAGAGAGTTGCAATTTTCTGATTTTGTCTGCCTATTTATCTCCTTGCTCAAGGCTTTGTAAACCCTTTCTTTTTTTTCAGGTATGAGGACCTTCTTGATCATATCTTATAGGGGATTTTGTGGCAATGAATGCCCTCAGCTTTTGTTTATCTGGCAAAGTTTTTATTTCTCCATCATATCAGAAGGATATTTTTGCAGGATATAGTATTCTTGGCTGAAAGCTTTTGTCTTTCAGAATTTTGAATATGTCATTCCATGCTCTCCTAGCCTGTAAGGTTTCTGCTGAGAAATCCACTGAAAGCCTGATAGCAATTCCTTTGTAGGTTATTTTCTTCTGCCTTACTGCCCTTAATATTTTTTCTTTGTCATTGGATTTTGCCAGCTTTACTAATGGAGAAGGTCTTTTACATAGATGTAATTAGGTGTTCTATTAGCTTCTTTTACTTGTAATTCCAGCTCCTTCCCCAGGTTTAGGAAGTTCTCAGCTAGTATTTCTTTGAACAAGCTCTCTGGTCCTTTCTCCCTCACTTCTCCCTCTGCAATATCTATAATCCTTATGTTGCATTTCCTAATTGAGTTGGATATTTCCCAGAGAATTTCTTCATTTCTTTTTAGTCTTAGTTCTCTTTCCTCCTACATCTGAAGATTTCTATATTCCTATCCTATAGATTGCTAATTCTATCCTCCAAAATATCAGCTCTGTTATTTAAGGACTTCAGATTTTTCTGTATCTCATTCACTGTGTTTTTGATCTCCAACATTTCTGATTGATTTTTGTTTATAGTTTCATTCTCTTTTGTGAAGAATTCCCTCTGTTCATTAATTTTGTTCCTGATTTCATTGAACTGTCATTCTGAGTTCTCTTGTAACTCGAGTTTTTTTTTTTTTTTTGGTAGCTATTTTGAATTCTCTGTCATTTCGATTGTAGATTTCTGTGCCTTCAGGATTGATTTGTGGGTGTTTGTCTTTTTCCTTCTGGTCTGGAGTATTAATATATTTCTTCATACTCTTTGATGGGGTGGATTTGTGCCTTCGCATAGTGATAGTGTCTGGTCACAGATTCCACCTGCCGCCCCTGGAGGAAGCTATGTATTCTGAGCTTGCTGTAACCCATGGCAATTTTGCCTGTCCGAGTCTGGGCCACTCCTTGAGATTGTAGCAGCCGTGTGGGCTCTCCCACCAAATGGAAAAGTGATCTCATGGGGGCTCAGGTCTGCTGCTGGCTGCTCCCGCAGTCCTGCCAAGATGAACTCCCCACTTCAGGGCTGCAGCAGTACTATGGGCATTTGTGGCAGCTGGGAGCTCATTCACCCAGGTGCACAAATCTGCCGCCATCTCTTCCTAGGTTGCACCAGCTGTTGGGGTTGGCAGGCAGGGCCTCCCCACTGGGTCTGAGCCTGGGCTACTCCCTGGGACCACAGCAGCACTGTGGGCTCTCCCACTGGATGGGAAAGCAGCAATCACTTGGGGGCTCACGGATGCTGTCAGGTGTTCCCGCAGTCACGCTGAGGTGTGAGCCCACCCTCGGGGCTGCAGCAGTGCTATGGGTGCTCCAGCTGGGAGAGCAGTTGCATGCATGTACAGGGATGCTGGGGTGGGGCGTAGAGTGCTCACCTATCTCCACCACCTCCTTGGGGGTAGTCCATCCCTCTTCTGATGTATAGCTGTGTAGGTCTCTCAGGCAACCTGATGTGCTGTGTGCATATCCTCCACTGATCAATGACTGTCCATTTAATTGCAGTTTGGAAGGAGAGAGACAAAGGGAATAGCTTACTCTGCCACATTGCTGATGTCACTCACCAGGTGTTTTTAAAGAAGAAATTTGGAGGATATACACTGCCAGATATCAAGACTTACCATAAAGCTACAGCAATTAAGACTGTATGGCATTGTGCAAAGATAGAAATGTGGAACAGAATATAGAGTCCATAAAGAGACATGCTGACATATGGAAATCTGATTTATGTCAAAGGTGCCACTGCAGAGAAGTAGACAGAGGACAGTCTTTTTAATCAGTAGTGCTCCACCAACTAGATGTTTCTATTAAAAATGAAGCTTAATTCCTACTTCACAAGGTAGATAAAATCATTTCACACTGGATTTTAGATCTAAGAGTAGAAGGTAAAACAACAAAACTTCAGAAGATAGCAAATATCTTTATTGTTTGAGGCATATTAAAAAATATTCTTAAACAGAGAACAAAAGAAGATCCATGAAAGAAAAGAACCAAGCATTTAAAGGTGAATAAAGTAAAGAGGCTACCATACAGGAGATCAAGTGAGAGATACACACGAAGTAGGAACAACAGAGAGAAATTAGAAAAAGTAAAACACTTAGAAATGAGTGTCCTAAGGATCGAGCCATCAGCTGGGTCAAATGCTGCTGTGTGGTGAAATAAAATAAAGATAAAAAATGACAATTGTATTGGGCTTCATGTAAGTTGCTGATTGTCCTTAACGAGAACAGATTGAGTGACATAGTGGGCAAAACCCGATTGAAGTGAGTTGAGAAAAGAACATGATTTGAAGGAGAGGAATATTTAAATACTAAGAACCCTTGCAAATGTTTGCCTTAATGATTAGCAGAGAAATTGGAAAACAGTGCTGGAGTCCACTGAGTAATAAACTGGTCATTGAGTGTGGCACAGGACATAGGTCTAAGGAATAGGTTGGGGTAAATTTATGTGAATTTAGACTTTATTTTATCACTTGCCAAACTGATATGAACTGGGATAATGGATATCCATTTCCTGGACTGTGAGTGAGACCAGTTCTTCAGACAATGGTCAAATAGACCTAAGGGTGAGGCTGGAGGTGTGCGCCATAAAGTACCCTTAAGGGTTACCCAAGGCCTGGTCAGTGATCTCCTCCCTGGGCATCACAGGAATCCTGCTGGGCTGTTTTTGCTGATGGCAATACTGACTCTTTCTGATGCTGTGTTCTGATGGATGCAACATCTCTCAGTTAATTGCAAGAAACAGAATATTTGCCTGGGGAAGAAAGAATCCAGTCTCAGGATGGGGTAGTTCCCAGAGCCTTGCTGACTCCCAGACCTGATGAAATCACTGGCAACTGTGATGGAAGATGTTGCTCAAACATGCTTTTAACTTTTGTTTTTACCAGGGCACAAGGTGCCAGATGCAGAGCCCCAGGGCAGGGAAGACCCCTGAGCTCCTTACTGAGAGCAGTGACCAGGTGGGCTTGGACTCAGAGTGACAGAGAGAGGAGACCAGAAGCATCTCTGATCCATAGCAACTCTGAGGGGAGATCTGAGCCAACATATATTGCTTCTGACAATGCCCTAGTTCTGATGAATAACAAATCTTTCTATGTGCTTGAATGGCCGAGCAATTTTAGATGCAACATGTACCCTTCACAGGGGTAAACTTTTCCTGCAGAGGGCTACACTGCAGGTCTCCTTCCAGCTCTGCTCCTCCGCCCACCACTGACTAAGGGCTTTGTCTCAAACTGGTGAGTCACAGCTGGGATGTTCTTTCTGCTTCTGCTGCCCCTCCTCAGGCAATTTCCGCATTCCATGTGCGCAATGAGTTATTCTGACTGTTTTGAGTACATAAAGCCTGGTGTCTACAAGGAAGTGGACTTGGTGATCAGTGGGTTTTTCCCCTCTATATATTGACCCAGGATTCAGAAATGCAATGGAAAGTTTTTGTGGTCCGTCTAAGCAAAGAAGTGACATTCTGTATGTAAGATCGTGTGTGTATGTGGGAATTTCTCTCACAGTTATGAAAGTTGAGTATGCAAGCTGCATTGAGATTCTCTCATGAACTATGAATCATCAGCTCCTTCCTTTTCCTTTATTTATTTTTTTTATTGTGGTAAAATTGGTTTATAACATTGTATAAACCCCTCTTGGCTCCTCCATATTCCCCACAACCTGAAGCCCCGACAGTCTCAGGTTCCCCTTTTCTGCTTCATCCTCTGAAGCTTAGATTCACCGGGACTTCCAGATCAATCTCCCTCGGTGGCTTCTCTCACATTCATGGGTCCTCCATGATGGGAAACAGGCCAAGATGGGAGGAGTGGGTCAGACATGACTCTGCAGTCACCTTGGGACTTGGGAGCTGAAATGACTAGCTGTCTGGGAAGCCTGAATCCTAGAGTAACACCAAGGCTCTGGAAAGAGAGTGTCTGCTCTGGATGTGAAAGTGAATAAAACTCGGGGGGGAAATCTGAGGGAAAAGAAAGAGTCCTTTTTCATCTTTCTCTGCACAGAGTTCAAGTAGACTCACAGCAGAGGCTCCCCAACAAGCAGCCCAGAGCATCCCAGGCATGAGGCAGGCTGTCCTGTCCTGCAGTGGGTCTGTGGGAACAGATTATGTTGTCTGTGCACACTGTGCAGACGACCACAGCTGAAGATACCCAAGGGCTAAGAATTAAAATCACAGTCATGCCACTCTCTCAGACTTCCTGGCTGTGAGCTTCACATTCTCTGTCATAAGTAGTCCTTTGCCTAGAATGCACTCTCTGACAATTATAATAATGATAATAATAGCTATCATTATTGACTACTTAATGTCTGCTAAGGAACATGATTGGCAGGCTCTGCGTGCATTATGTCAGTTACACTCACCATTTTAGGGTTTTATTCCCATTTTATAGCTAAAGATATGGAGACTCAGAAATATTAAATAATAAGGAAGGAAAAAATTACTAAAACTAAATTAAACACCTAGCCAGACTATCTCTCAAAGAAGGAGATAAAGACATTTTCTGACAGACAGAGAGACTCAGAGTTGACCTCCCACATGCCTGCAGTGAAAGAACCGGTAAAGAACGTTCATCAGGAGGAAGAAATGTGAACCCAGAAAAACGTAACAGGAGTCGTGAGTAAAGGAAAAGAATAGTCTGTCTAATTTGGTATTAGTTTTAAAACAAGACATTAAAAACACATTTAACTAAAACGCCAGATGATTACTACATCGAAGAATAGAGGAGAGAAGATTCATTTAAAAAATAACTCATTTTTTAGGTAAGATATAAATAGTAATATACTCCATTATTGTTTAACACGTTGCTCTTAGAAACTGATAAGTTTGTCAGCCATGAGAAAATAATGATGAAGAGGATTTGAATAATCCAACAGGCTTGATCAGCAAATAGACAAATCCCAACACACAGTGGCTCATTGTTAGATTCATGACGCTGAGAACAGTCTTTCTCTTGATAGCAAGATGCCCGAATGGCATGTCAGATTTCCAACCATACAGATCTAAACAATGAGGGAAAGTCTGGTATTTCATTATATGCAATTGTCAATCAACATGCAACAGAAAACAGAAAAATAGAGATCTAGAAGTGAATATCTTACTTGAGAAGACAGATAGAACAGCTCTTTAGTGAAATGTTATGTCAGGATCTGTTGGAATATTACACACAAAGCACAGTCCATGCAGACTAGGTAGGTTTTCTCTGTGACTGTGAGGGCAAAACTCTAAAGAACCCCATGACTTTCATAACTCTCTGCTGACCTTAAAATACAAATAAATAACACACTTAGGAAAGAAAAATGAGAGAACAACACGAAAAGGAAAGATCTCCTTTCTCTCCTCACCTGAAACCCAATCTCTCATCTCAGAAGGATCACTGTCTGTATCCTCTGTCATGCAAAGGAATCGAAGAAAAGAAAAGTATTGGTATATATTAAAGTTTCAAGAGCTCAAAGCAAGAAGACATCAGGACCCCTGCAGAGGCATTCATGTAGTGTGAGCTCCATGTCATCTGCGCCGTCTTCTTTTTTCTTCATCGTGTTTGTCGGGACGTCCTTCTTGGCCCCTCACTCTCCCTGCCTCTCTAGCGAGTCTGTCTGCGTCAGTGCTACCGCCAGTCTCTCTCTTGCTGTCTTCACTTTCCCTTCCTGTTTCCTGATATCCTCCTCAGTCACCAGAAGTTGTTTGCAAAGGAGCTGTGGGATGTACAGACCAGCTCCTGGGATCATCTCTGCCGAATCTGAAGACCGGGCAGGGGTGGGCATGGGACTGGAGTTCAGACCACCTGTGGGCACAGCTGGCAGGGATGCACCTGTGCAACTAGGTGCAAGATTCGGCAGGGCTTTGGCAAAGTCCAAAGGAATTAACAGTTCTCCTGCACTCTGCAGGCCTGCAGACCTTGCAGTCTCTTCTGCCAGCAGAGTTGTTGGGGCTGCTCCAAGGCATCTGACCTCATTGCCAGGATGGGGTGTGATTCTAGTAACTGGCCTCTTGAATATGTAACTGGACATCCTCAAAGGGATGGAGATGCTCAAACCAGGCTTTGGGTTGGATTGGTTTCCACAATCATGTCGCTTCCTCTGTGATGATTTGACCATCATACTTCTTTTTCTCTTACCTTATAAAAATAAATTGTGAAAGTGGAGCAGAGTGATGATTGAAGTCTGCCTTCTCAGGACAGTTATCTCAGATGTCTTGTACTTCTACCCTCCCTCTCTCCCTGTGGGGATTTATCTGACCTGTGCCCTGGGACATCATCAGAGACATTTGGGTCAAGAACAGAAAGCTCGAGGTCAAAACTCAGGACTACTGCAGGTCATTTCTCCTCCATCTTGTAGACATTCTCCTTTATGAGTATGACTTGATTCTCTTTTTGTCCTTGTCACTCTCAACCACAAAAGCCCTGGTGTTCCCTGTCAGGACACATGGTCGCCAGTCTTTTTCTAAATCCCAAATCCTACCATTCTTCTGTACTATATGACTATTCATTTGATTAACCCATTGACCAGTTGGTGTTCATAGCTCCGTTAGAGCTTAAATCAGTAGTGAAATGATCATTCACCCCACTCCTAGTGACTCACTCTCATATCCCAGATGTTTCCATCAACCCAAATAATCTTGTTCAATAATAAATAACTGAGAAAACATATTCACCCACCAGAAATTCCTGATTTCCAGTTTTTACTCAAACACTCATACAGCAGGTACCTGTTCCTCAAGATGGAAGTGATGCCAGGTCTCCATATCCTCACCTCAATTTCTCGTCTCCTTTTTCTATCATTCCTGGATTCCATGGTCAATAATCTCAATAATTCCCTTGGAATGATCCACAATTCCTGACTGCTCATAATATCTGCCTTGTAAAACCTGAAACTCAAAAGATCCCTATTATCTGCGATACCTTAACTACTGCTGGTCTTCTGATAACTGCTGAGAAAAGCATACAATGTGATTATGTTGGTACCACTGTAAATCCAAAATCATCTGCATCGACTGGGAAGCTTCCATAATGCCTGAAAATTTTACTTCCTTTTCATATGTTGGCATATTTACTCCTTGATTTTTCACAAAGTTTCTTTCAAATAGTCCCCACTTTTCTTTTTCCTTCATACATATTCGAGGTCCCTTAACTTGCCTGATGTTTCACAGAGAAATTGCTCTCTCTACTCCTTCCCCTCAGTTGTGAACCACTGAGCAAAGGTCATCTACATCATGTATCTCTGTGGCCTCACCTCCAACCACCTCCTCAGACCACTCCACACTCCATCTGCCCTCACCATTCTCTGGGTATTTCCCTTGTAACGTCACAATGACTCCTTTGTTACCCATCTCAATCGGAACTTCTCATGATTCATCTAACATGATCTTCAAGTGTAAAACTCTTAAATATGTTTGGGTCAACTTAGACATGTGACTCTTATTTGATAACTGTGAACATTAAATCTCAGTACAGAGAATCTATGTCTGAAAAAACTCAACTTAAAAATGGAGATTGTGCTGTAAGTAAGAAGTATACACTGGATTTATGAAACCCAGGAAAAAAATGTAAACTATCTTATTATTAATGTTATATAGACTGCACCCACAAATGATAATATCTTGGTTATAGTGGGTTAAAATATACTATTAAAGTTAGTTTCACCTGTTTGTTTTCATTTTTTGAAATCTGGCTACTAAAAAAATATTAAATTCCATAATATAGAGTGCTTAATGTTACTATTGGACAGCACCAGTGAAGCCATCAGCGAAAATAAAGCCCAGAGAAAGTGGTTAGGGAAATTTTTTCCCTAGAAAAGGAGTCTACACTGGCCCACACTGCAAGATGCAACAAAAACTGTCATACGCGCATGCACACACACACACACACGCCACACTGACAGAATGAAACACACATCCTCCTAGAGTCCCACCACTACTTCTCAAATGGCATGAGGTTGCATTCTTACTTAGTCCTAAGTGAACTAACCTCAAGAAAGAAGTAAGAAGTCAAGGTAATTTACCAGTTAGGAAGATCTAAAACCAGAGACTAAAGATCCAGATATATGGTGAATTTCCTGTCATGGCTTCTGTTATTAATTCAATATGTTATGGAGACTTTTCCAAGGAGGGTTGTTTTAAAACTCCTTTTTTCTTTACTATGTAAAAATACACAGGCTATGTAAAGAAAAATTACTCCAGCCAATCAATGAAAAGGAGATGACAGAACATGAACAACCCTTAAAATAAGTCACTACTGGATTAGAGAGCCAGTCAGGGAACAGCTGACATTGGGTTAATTTGGACTTAATTAGGCTGATTCTGATTTCATGACCGTCATATTGATTGTATTATGCTAGAACCTACAAAACTTCCCAGCCCCCCTACTATTTAACCACCAAGGCCCACCAACCAGACCAGTCCTTGCTGACACATGCCCTGCCTCCATCCCTTCTGACAACACCTGGACAATTTTCCCCAAATCCCACTCTGTCCCTGCGCTCCTCTACCTGCCCCAGGCCAGGGAAGCATTTTCTCCAAAGTTCAGGCCCAGCTCTGGGGATGTCAAGTCTCCCTCGAGTGAAGAAAAGGATCAGAGTGCAGACCCTGTGAGCTGCAGCAATTGGACAAAGACTGGGGTTTGCTGACAGAAAAGAACCTTTAGTGGGCACCGTTACCAGGTCCAAGAAGCCCCAGTGATTCCTCCAGGGAATGTGATGCACGACAGAGCAGGAATGTCTGCATGTGATTTGGCTTGGGAATGCCTGTAGGGTGACATAGGTGACATTGGTAATGCATTCGCCAATGTTGTTCACTCATTTATTCATCGTTTGTCATGGAGTGCTTTCTACATACATCCAGGCAACAGTCTCACCCTCTGGGGCTCACAGGCAGTGTCAGAAGAATTTCTAAATTTTATTTATAATATATAGCTACAGTACTGGTAATACACTAGGTGTTCCAAGCATTTTTCAAACATTAACTCCTTTAATACTCTCCATAAACGTACAAAGTAGGTATGCTGATCATTATTGCCAACTGAGAGATGAAGAAACTGAGGCACCAATCAGGTAAATAACTCAGTCAATACAAATATCTAGGAAGGGATTGAGCTGGAATTTGGACATGAGAAGTTAGCTCCATAGTCTGTGCTCTTAACCACGACATTTACTCTCTAAAGACTTCACATCATGAAAAAATTTGAACAGTTATCCATTTTCTTGGTGCATTGAGTAGTCACACTATTTTATCTGTGTCTGAAAAATAGAATACCTGCGTAGAAACTACTGCACATACACACTCAAATTACATCTACCAATGTCCCCAGTCCCTGAAAATTAATACAGAGAACATTTCAGAATGTTTCTTGCCCAGGTTGGGAGGAATCTGAGGAAATCTCAGTGTTACTGTAAGAAGCTGAGGACAGGCTGGGAGTGGATCTCAGGGGAAAGGTGTCCTCAGGAGTCACCATTGAATGACAACATTGATGGGAGGGTTTCAGCAGTGACTGAATTCAGGATCTGGTGGTATTTTAACCTGGTGCTTATCTTCTGGCTGTGGGTTTATGGTGATGCAGCAGAGGGAGAGGGGATGGTTCACTGTGTTCTTGGGGAAACCAGACCCATGAAAGAGAGGGAATGACGGTTTCCTTAAACAGTGGACTCATGGTGGGAAAAATTCGGCCTGGAAGAGACAGTCGTGTGCCTGGTATAACCAGAAAGAGTTGCCTCTGCTTCAGCCGAAGCAGACAGCCCTTCCTCAAGCACTCATTTTATCTCAATGGGAGGAGGGAGGAGGAAATCATGTAATGCTCTTCTGGATGTGAGACCTGTGATGGTAGAGACTGTGCTAGGAGGTTCTGAAAGGCTGCCCTGAGGCATTTCAGACCTTTGCTGTGACCAGAATGACAAGTGTAAGCACCCCTGCCTAGGTCTGGGAACAGTTAGTGTGTCAAGGAGAAGGCTCCCTGGTGCAGAGACTCACAGGAAGAAGCGAGTTTGACCAGGGAAGGTCAGAAATGTGGCCAGTGTGGCTTGAGGGAGCCTGAGAAGAGAAAGGAGTGAAGAGAGGAGGGTGATTAGGCTGGATCCTGGGACATGGTAGACTGTTACTTTCTGTTCCTCTGTGACAACATTACTCCAAAACCTGCCACCTATAAAGTACAAATACATAACATCTCACAGTGTCTGTTAGCCAAGCATCAGGCATGGCTTAGCCCGGTGCCTCTGCCTCCAAGTCTCTGTGAAGCAGGGGCTGTGGTCTCAACAGGTCTCAAATGGGGGAGGATTCCCACCCAAGATCACTCACATGGGTTTTGTCAGGATCCATTTGGACTGAGAGTGTGAGCTCCTGTCTGTCTGTTGGCTGGACACTCCCTCAGTTCTCTCCTATGGAGCCTCTACATAGTGCAACTGAAAACATCAGCACTTGCTCTCCCAGTTCTGGTGATTTGACAGAGAGCGAGAGAGAGAGAGAGAGAGAGAGATGGAAACAGAATGAGGGAGGTAAGTAGGGAACCTAATTAAGCCAGTAATTGGGAGGTGACAGACGTTTTGTAATTAAAACTTGGAAGTGACATCCCATCACCTTGGCTGTGTTCTGTTGTTCAGAAGCCAGATACTCACCACTTAGTGGTGACACAAGGATGTGCACTCCAGGAGGCAGGGAGCATTGGGAACATTGTGGAGGCTCCCACCACATAGGCCAACATGAGGCTCTTGGGACTGATTCTGAGTAAAACAGGGGACCATGGAAGGTTTAATGCCAGTGGATCACAATGTCTGAATTTCCTCTAATTTCAGTGCCTTCAGGATGCAGACCTGAAAATGAGGCTCAGAGCGGCAGTGACTTACCAAATATCACACATCTGGGACCTAGAGAAGTTCTGACTGGTATTCTATGTGATGTCCTACTCCTTGTACTTCATCCATCTCTAAGTGTGTGCATTAGACACATGTGACACCAGCCCACAGGTGTTGTACGTATTATCACATATACACCTGATGAGGTCCCTAGGAAGCTGTTTTTAGCCCAATCCTCATTGTGCAGCTTGGGAGACTGGGGAGATCTTGAGAGGCACAGCAGCTTTTCCAGGACACAGAACTGGTAGGAAAAAAGAGGTCTGACCTCAGCTCACACCCAGAAATAATGCTTCACAGTCTATCTGGGCACCCCTGAGTCTAGTCAAGTTGACACCTAAAGTTAACCATCACATCATGGCTCTATCCTACCAAGACCAACAGAGATATCACAACATGACCTATGTCATTTAAATTTTCCAGCACACATATTACAGAAAGTAAATACAAACAGATGAAACTCGATTTTATAACATTTTTATTTAACCCAAGAAATATAATTATTATCATTTCAAAATGTAGTCCACATCAGTACAAAGAACAAGATACTCAGGTTTTCCACCCACTGGGTCTTACTGGTGAATTTTGATGAATACTGGCTCCTCATATATCTTAATATGATCCAATATATAATTTTCTCCTATCTATTTGAGTTTTATTGTATCAAATGGAAATCATTTTCTTCTTATTGTCAAACTGCTCTGCTATCTCTTTTTTAAAAAAATTCTAGTTATATTGTGTTTATGTTAGAAGTGAAATTAAGAATTTAAGGAGTTAAGAAGGCATTGATTCCAGCAAAAGGCTGGTTAACTAAAATGGAAGACGGTTCAAGAGCAAATCTCCCAAGAAAACCATAGGGTCAATGACATTGGAAAATTCAGGGTAGAATTAGAAGACACATGGACTGTGATTACAAGGGGAGTAGACAGAACGTGGGGAGGAATAGATATCAGAAGTGAAAATACACAAGCATGTTCCAAGTTGATGAAAGACATCAATCCACAGATTCAATTGATTCAAGATTCCCTAAGCAGAGTGACTACACAGGGAATATTAATGAACCAAACCTTGGTCTAAAAACCAAAGTTAATGTAAGGGATTTTAGGGACTATAGAGGCCAAATAAGCAATAAAACGTCCAATTGGTGATTTCTAACCATAAAGAAAATGAGATAGACATCAACAGAGCAGCATTTTTAAAATGCTAAAAGAAATCTCACGTCAAACCAGAATTCTACACCCAGCAGCAATAGTGCTCCAAATAAAGATGTTCTAGAAAAACTTAAAGTGAAACTTTTCATTGTTAGTAGCCTTGAATTAGACAAAATACTGCAGTGAGTTATCACATCCAAAGGAATATGATCCCAGGTTAAAAACCAGGAATGCAAGAAGGACTGAAGAGGAAAGGAAAGGATAATTTATAATTTATAAATAAATATAAATGAATTTTATTTTGTGAAGTAATTCTAGAAATCTCTCATAGGGATTAAAATATATATAGAATAAAATGCATGAAAACAGTAATACAAATGTCAGGAAGCTTAAAAATAGAATTGAAAGTGTTGAAGGTATTAGCATTTGGGGGAGGAGGTAAAAGTAATTATTCATATTAGACTGTGTTAAGGATTCAGGATTTAAACATTAGTGCAATTAAACAAAGATTTTTATGTGATTTCAACGAGTAAGTTTATAGAGGAAATAATGGAATAATAAATGAGTTAAATCAACATCAGTGAAGTAAAGAGAGTAAAGGAACATTAATTATTCAGGTCAAAGGGAAGGGAAAGAGTAAGACAGTTGAAATAATAACAAGTTTACTGGAAATTACCTGAGATGTAAATGCACAAAATACTAAATTCTTTTTAATGGCTGTGTGATGTATTCTAGAGACTTGTTAATAAATATTGTGGACATTCTTTATTGATAAACGTTTACACAGTCTCTAATTTTTCCTATTAAACCATAAGTTGTATGGATATTTTTGTACATATAAACTTCCATTCCTATTTTTACAGAAGGTATCCAGTGGAAGAAAAAGGAAATATTAAAATGTTGATAGAAACTGCAAATACCACCTCCCCACACAATTGTATTAAATGTTTTTATCTACTAACAGTATCTGACAGTGTCAATAACCCCACATTTTTGTGTTTAGACATAAAGCTTTAGGAATCTCTCAAATCCCATTGATAAGAGACAGGATGTCTCCCCTGGATTATCCACTGATTGGATTATCCACTCCCTTCCTCCATAAAAGGGGAATCAGAGGCAGAAGTCACTGCATTTTCCAGCAATCCACGGGCTGTCTGCACATCAGGAGTGGGGTCAGCAGGACAACTCTGCAGCCATGGAGGAACCTGCATCGGCCTGTTTTCCAAGCCAGCCTATTCTGGTGAGTGTGGAATCCATATGGACGGCAAGAGTGTCCATTTGTACACTTTGTCCTTCTGTGAAACCTCTTTAATTGAGCAGGCAGTAGCTCTTAAAACAAGAAGATACCTTACTGAAAGTTGTTTCCTAGGTGTTAATGTTTGTTAAGTAATGATCAAGGTGTTGTACTTTTCTGCATAGGGAGCTTTCTTGGGATAATAGGCCAGACATTTGTTTTGTTTTGTTTTTAACCAACAACATCACTGGGAAGTGGAAGTAATATTCAGCTCTGCACTGTGTACATTGCTCCCGTCTCTGGAAAATTTTTTACCCACAATGTGATTGGTCTTTTTTAAAAAATATTCAGTTCTGTGCTCAAATATCACCTCATCAGTTAGTCCTTCCCTAATCTCTTCATCATCAATAATTGTAGGTGGGCGGCCCCATGCCGTAGCCGTTAAGTGCACACGCTCCTCTGCTGGTGGCCTGGGTTCAGATCCTGGGCAGGCACTGAGGCACCACTTGTCAGGCAAAGCTGTGGTGGCATCCCATATAAAGTTGAGGAAGATGGGAACTGATGATAGCAGAGGGCCAGTCTTCCTCAGGAAAAAAAAAATGAGGAGGATTGGCATAGATGTTAGCTCAGGGCTGATCTTCCTCACAAAATAAATAAATAAATGAAACAATTGTAGGTAATTTCTTTCCCTTTATCCCTCCTTGCTGTTCTTCCTCCATCACTCCCTGTGTCTCTGTATCTCTGTGTAGCCCTTACTGTTTATTACAGGATCTAATTATACCTAACACTATATTACACATTGATTAGTCCCTTTATTAACTCATTCCTTTCTCCAAGGTTAAAAAAAACAGGGGCAGTGACTTTTAAGTTAAATTCTGGATCATGGGTTTTAGTACATAACTTGGCTTATAGTAGGTGCTCTATAAATGGGAGGATCAACTAATTTTCCCTCCAAACTGGGACATGTTGGAGAATGAAAGGGATGGTATTAATGATTATGGCAGGACAACAGGGATGAAGTGAGATTTATGACTTCACTTGTAAAAAGTATCTGAGGGGGCCGTCCCAGTGGCGCAAGGGATTAAGTGCACACGCTCTGCTGAGGTGGCCGAGGGTCTGCCGGTTCGGATCCCGGGCTTGCACCAAGGCACTGCTTGTCAAGCCATGCTGTGGCGGCGTCCCATATAAAGGAGAGCAAGATGTGCATGGATGTTAGCCCAGGGCCAGTCTTCCTCAGCAAAAAAAAGAGAGGATTGGCAGATGTTAGCTCAGGGCCGCTCTTCCTCACACACACACACACACACACAAAAAGTATCTGAAGACAGAAATGAGAGATTGTAAAGGAAGGGTGCACTGATTAGGTTTACATTTTAAATAGATTATTGTGGCTAGAGTCTTATAATGGATTACAGACAGAAAGGATTTGCAATATTAGTGATAACTTATTGCAGTACACCACAAAACAGATTCTATCCTTGTATGACTGCAGTCAAGTGAATTTGTTTGAAAATTTTAGAGAGTATTTTTTGGAGTTCGAAAAATTTCTTTCGATAAATATATTGTGCACTCTCTAAGGGCAAAGCAATGAGTGAATACGGCAGTGTAAAACATTACAGTTCACATCAGTCTTCACTTCATGGAGTATCCAATTTAGTGAGAAAAACACTATGAGAGAAATAGATGATAATACACTTACAATTAAAAATTTTAAAAATTAACAGAGAAAATGTGACATTACTTTAGATGGCTGGATCAGGAAAGGTCACTCTGTGGAAATGGTATTTTGTAGGAATCTGAAAGGTGCTCAAGAATTATTCAAAAGTGCAGAATCTTTGGGTGGATTCAGGAGGGTCGACGGATGGTTCATTGATGTACCAGTGTGGGGTGGCAGGGTGTCCAAAATGACACTCAGGTGTAGACAGGATATCAGTACCAACAAGTGAGATTAGGGGACCCTGAGATATGGGTGATTATTTGGAGAACTGGTTGGTTTGTCTTGGGACCTGCTCACTGTGAGCTGAGTCATCGAGTTATCACTGATGTGGTGAGTGGGCAGATGAGTATTTTGGTCTCAGGGTTGAAGCCAGATCTGTGCTAATTCTATGGGCATTTCTAGTTCACTAATGGTATTTGAAGCCAGGGAAATGGATGGGATGACCTAGCTAGAAGAGGGTGTGGATGTGGAACAAATGTGAGAGCAGGATTGACTTCTAAGAAGCATCAATTGTTGTGTTAAATCAGATGGTGGAGCCCAGATTAACAGGGAGGAGTAGGAGGAGAGAGGAAGAGTCAGGGGAGGAAAAATGGTTATTTACAGTGGATAGAACTGTGGGATGGGAATATGGTATGTGTGAGTTATTTACTTATGAACAGGAGAATATTTGAGTGATGATGGGACGTGGGTGTGCAAGTGAAGTGAGCATCAAATTGCTGAGAGGAATGTGATTTCATTAGAGATGAGGCACTAAATTACTATGCTCTGGGCACACAAGCATCTAGTTTTCATAGTCCTTTCTGCCCTTGACTCATATCAGCTTGATGTCCCAGGATGTAGTTCTCAGTGTGTGGTGCCTGTGCCAGCAGCATCAGCAGCATCCCGGAACACTTAGAAGTGCAAATTCTTAGCCCTCCCCAGGCCTCCTTGGGTGGAGGTCCAGCAATCTGGGTTTTAAAAACCCTCCAAATGATTGTGATGCACAGGGCAGTTTAAGAGATATTTCTCCAGGATACAGGAGGGTGGAAGATCCAAATGAGGTGAGAACATTCTCCATGGCTGGCAGTCTGCATCCCCCATTTTATTCAAATTTCACATTTCATTTTGTTTTCACAGGGGAAGCTCAAAAGAAATATGATGCCACAGACTTCAGAGAAGAAAAGACAGGTCCATTTATCCAAGACCAAGATGAGACATCGTGAAAGGTCTGCACTATAATACTCACCAGCTGCATTTTTAAGAGGCCAGCTACAAGGATGACTTCCTACCCTGGCACTGAGGTCAGGTACAGTCAAGGGGAGGAGACCTTGCAGAAGTCCCAGTAAGTCTGCGCACACAGGAGACTGCAGGGACTCCAGGCCTGCAGCAGTGAAGGAGAACTTTTAAGTACTTTTGATATCACAAATACCTTAAATATAATTGCACCAGGTGGTCCAGGTGAATCCCTGGGCTGTGCTGGTGCTGGGTCTCGAAACCCCAGCCTCAATCCCACGGCCACACAGTCTTCAGACTGGGCAGAGACGATCCCAGGAGTGGGTCTCGGTCTCCTCCAGCCACTCTACAGACAGCCCGTAACTTATGGAGACATCCGCAGACAGAGTCAGAAAGTGAAAAAAGCAAGGGAGAGAGGGGTTGAGGCCCTGAGGGCAGCCAGGTTTGCCAGGGAGGCAGAGAGAGCAAGGAGCCAAGAATGATGTTCTGATACCTGATGGAAAATAGGAGAAGGTCATGCTGAAGAAGCCAAGAAGTGTGGCCCTGGGGAAGTCGTTCCCCATGAACAGCCCCCAGTTTCACTCGCCTCATTTAATGTCAACCCCACTTCTTGCTCTGGACTGTGATGCTTTGTCATTTTATAATTGTACTTCATTAAACTCTTTTGAGAGACATAAATGTGAAGAGTAGACAGTTGTGTGGGTGAAAGATCGGGTTTCATGTGACAGGAAAGAAGATCTTTACTTGTCATTGTATACTGCAATTTCTGCTTACCATGATACTTATTCACTTTTATATTAAAGGTAATTTGGCTAAGGGTTCATTTAGTGTTTTTAGTTATATATTTTTTTAGAATAAGTGCACTCACGAAAAGATGATACTTAATGTAAAGAGATTATTTTTTAAATTTAAACTAATTTGATTCTATAAAGTCTTACTTTACCTAAGCTTGCTTTTATAGCTCATTCTAACATAAGTTGTATCTTTTTTTTTCCAAATACTAACTCAAATACAAGACGTTTTTATATAATTTAATTAGCCCTTCGACTACCGGTTACAGCCTTATCTGTTACCTAAAATTACCTCGGTAATTTTTTAAAATAAAGTTCACCTTTGATTCTTAACAAGGAAAATGTTGTCTGGGAGCATTTTGTCTTTGGGATGCTTGTCTTCCTACATATCGAGATGATGGGTGCATTGCAACAGAATGCTTGGGAAATCAACGCAATTGTTCAAACCTAGTAGGAAATAACTCTGTTCTCCTGTTATCGGGTCGCTTCTCGAAAAACTATGGATGAATACAGCTCTGCCTTCCTGTCCCACGTTCTGTCCTTTCTGTCATTATTTTTCACGTATGTGTTGCTTTTCTTGTTCACGTTCTCTCTCTTCTGCTGTCTGCTATTCTCTTACCATAAATATCCATTGTTAACCAAGAGAATAAAATAAAAACTATATTTAAAAATAGTAAAATGAATGGAGTTAATCAATATGGTAAAAGAATCTGGTGAAATATCAGTGACTTCATGTATTGGGCCAGAAAAGAACATCTGTTTTCACCTGTTTACCTACTGAATTAAGCCAAATACATATAAGTCTGTGGGCTTCTAGATTGAGGAACTTTTAGGGGGTGGGTGGAAGGAGAGAGAAACATAGCATCCTCAGTGCAGACTCACAGGCCCTCTTTTGGAAATAGTTTTAACTATTAAAAACTCTCCGAACCTCCCGTTCTCCTAGTGATTTGGATACTTATTCTGTATGTGCTCCCTTTTCCTTCGAAAATGAACTAGGATTCCAGTGATCTGGCCTGCTAGCCAGATGATTGAGAGGAAACCCTGGGAGCCATTTGTGATGGTTCTCAACCACCCTTGTATATTAGAATCATTTGACAAGTTAAACTATATAGACAATAGGGCTCTAACCTCAGAGATTCTGATTCATCAGAGACCCAGGTATAAGTACATTTTGTACAGCCTTCCAAGTGTTTCTAATGTATGGTCAAGTTTGAGAATCACCAAGCATGAAAAGATATTAAAATATTAGAAAGGATTTCAAACCTTTAAAGAGAGTGTTGCATTCCCATTTCCACACCGATTTGAGAGCCTCACTAAGTCAGAGCAAATCCATTTACTGTTATTCCGATAATTTGTGAAATTCAGCTAGTAAAACACACACTAGAATGGCGATGTGGACATTTTCTTTATACCACAGAGATCTGGGCTTCATAGAAATATGTGTATTTAACTTGGGCAGCCAAGACTTTGAGTGGCTGATAGTTCATGTGACCATGATGTTGACTTAAAGCTAATTATGCATTTATAGATGGTTAGTACAATTTGTCAGTAGTTTTCTCAGGACAAGTCAATATGTAAAAATCAAAATCGGTTATAAGAGATTTAGTATCTGAATTGACCACTTGAGGGATATTTTCTGGCATTCAACACATTTAGTATTAAAGAAAGGCATGCTCAACGAGATTCAGAAAAAAAGGAAATTTTTTACTGCCATGACATATGAGTTAATAAAACATATAAAGCTGCATTAATTAAAAATGTTGTTCCTGTTAGGGAAATAAGAAAATAGGTGAAATGAAGAAAGCAGAGAGTGTAAGAACTAAATTCATGTGTGTGTGGGATGCCCAGCTCCAGGGCTGCAGTAGGGCTAATGGTCACTTCCCCACCCAATTCACGAAAAAATTGCAAAATAGTACACAGAATTTATATACACACCTCACCATGTTTTACTTATCACATTGCATTTTGAAAAGGAGCATTTTAAATTAGCGGGTATCTAACGAATAAATAGAGCTGGTACATTTAGGTTCATATTTGGAAAAAATATCTACCACACAACATATTCAAAAATGTTGTGAGAGTCTTAAGTATATTCTATGTCTGCCCCTTTTCATGCCCAGTCCACAAGATGATGACGGTATGAAACTCACCTGGACTTCACAGTCTCTGGAAAATTTATTTTTGCCAAGTTGAGAAGAATTAGGGTTGATTTCTAAGAATGAAAAAAAGAAGAGAAGCTGGAGAGAGTTACTTCCTCAAGGTCAGGAACTATTTGACCTTACAAGATGAAAAAAAGTCTCCCCATTTTTCTTCTCAGATTCCTGTTGCATCAAGTATCTAAACGTGAGACAGCATCAAGTTTCCTAAAAAAGAAAAAAACAAACAAATGTTTTGGAGACCCAGGGAAACAGAGTAGCATTAATGAAGAATGTTTACCTTCAAAAGTTCCTGAATATTTCTCTCAAACTCCTTATACCATCTCTATAGACTATTCCCTATACTAGCCATGGTCCCTGTTTTATTATATAAAACAATGTAACCTATCACCAGCATTGGTGGGCAAGAATTCTTGACATGATTTTTATGATGTGTCCCCTGCCACCTTTTTTGACTATTGTTATAGGTTGGGCTAAGACACCGGTTCTCAAACTCTGGTGTGCATCAGCACTGTCTGGAGGGCTTGTTCAAACACGCTGCTGGGTCCCATCCCCACAGATTTCAATTCAGTAGGTCTGGGGTGGGGCCTGAAAATTTGCATTCCTGACAAATTCCCAAACATTCCACTCTCCTGGCTGACACGGATGCTTCTGCTTCTGAAGCAAAGACAACTCTTACCCAGCTTCATTAGTTTCTTCTCCTACCTGAAAGTGAAAATATCCAGTTATCAACTTGCACTCATTTCCTGACAGGACCATTTACAGAAGAAACCCTTGCTTCCTTAGCTTTCCTCAAAGCCACGTGGCATAAGGCCAGACCCTTCAATAGGCCCCTTCTAGCATCTTCTTACTGAGACACCGAAGCTTCCCAATGGGAGGTGCACTTTGCTGCAGCACATTAATAAACCTAACACTTTGGACGTCATATGCATTCCTGGTGGTCCGCAGGCACTGGGCTTTATCAATACTTACCCGTGCGTTCTTCCTCTTCACGTGTGAAGTTTGACTTTCCATTACTTGGAGCCAAACCAGGTTGAGGGGTACGAAGGTAGCTTCCAATTGGATAGGTCCAATAATTTTGGGGTGGTCAGTCAGTGGCATTCATCCTCATCTGTGGAATGGAGCAAACAGTTCATAATCAAACCAGCTGAATGTATACGCTGCAACTATCCATTGGCAGTGGTGCCCAAGACGATTCTGTGGACTGACAGCATCAGAAATATTTAGAGATAATTGTTGAAAATATAAATCCCAAAGTAAATCTCAGACCCAGTAAAGCAAATTTCAGAGAATTTGGGACTCAGAATCTGATGTTTTCAGAAAAACCCTGGGTGATTTCATTCAGCATACAGGTTTGGGAGCCACTGATAAGGACAGCTGGACTGAAGAGATAAGAGATTTTCCTAAGATATTAAGAGCTTAAAAATTATCTGAGTGTATGTTCTTTGGGAGAATTCTTAGCAGTAACAGCCTGCTGTGCACAGAGGCAATAATTCTCCAGTATCATAGAGAGAATCAAAATGGGAGTAGAAGACTAACCTGTTCATACAATGTCCACATCTAGGACAGGGACTGGATAAATGGGAAAAGTCAACTGTTATGCTGTCACGATTCCCATTTGTTTCCTGGGTTTTAATTTGATAATGTGCACAGACTTCTCTATCTGCTTAGTAACGTTTCCAACTATGGATGGCCTTGGGCTTTGATTGAAAACCCTCGTCTATTAGGCTGTTATTGCAGAATGAGTTAAGACTCTAAGGTGTTGACTACTTTCAACATTCACTGTTATTTTTTTAAAGCAACCAATAAAAGAGAAAAATCAATTGTAGGCCTGGTGTCACATTTCGGTTCTATGACCTATTTTCTTCCTGGCATCTTTGCTCACTTCGGTAGGTTTTCTCTAGAATTTCACGTCATATTCTAAGGACCTGGTTCAATTTTGCTGCAACTAACTCTGTTCTGATTTTTGAAGGCTGTTACTCTATTTGGACTTACCGTTGCAATCTTCTGTGCCGTTTGTAAAATTCTCCCTTCCGGGACATGATATAAATCCTGTGTCAGTGGTAGATCGATAACCCTTTGTGATGTTATTGCACGTTGCATTTGGGGGACAAGTAGTGGAGACATTTTCACAGTCACAAAAACCGTTAGAGTGGAGGAGAGGATAGGAACTCTGTTTAGACCCTGGGCTGCCTCAAGTCAACTTGAGTCTTGGTTACTTGAATCCTTTTATGTGCTGAGTGTGAGACTCGGCAAGTGGTACTCACTTTGTAAACATTTGTTCAATGGATGATCAATGAACACGACTGGTGATGCCAGCTTATGTTATTAGAAAAAAAAATTTTCTTTCAGCAGGGACTCAAACTCTTTTGGAAAACATTGGAGAAATCCTCTTGAACTGTCCTACTCAAGGTGTGGTCTCTGGACCAGCAGCATCAGCATCACCCAGGAGCTTGTTAAAAATGCAAATTTCCTGGCTCCACCCCAGCCCTACTGAATCTAAGTCTGGGTCCTGGGCTAGGAATCTTTTTGAACAAGCTCCCCAGGGGATGACGATGATGCTCAGGCTTGAGAACCTCTGCATCTCGGCTGCTTCTAGGATAAAAGAGTTCTCTGATGAAAACCCTAAGAATTTTTAATAAGACTTGATTTAGAATTTCTTGACCTTTATTTCATTCTTTTATGACAACTCAGTGAGGTGTCGTGAGTCACCCTGTCACTATTTAAAGCCATGGTTTCCATCAGCCAGAATTCCCAGGTTCATATTGGACTTCTTACACCTCAGATTGTTTCCAACACCAGTTCTATTTCTAGTTCTTCCTTCTTTATCACCTCACCAAACCTATGACTCATTTTCTCTCTCCTCATGAAGCTTTCTCTCTAATCCCCTCCATCTCCTCTCCTTTTCCCAAGATCCAAGTCCTTTTCATATCTTCTTATCCATTGTCCTATCTCACACCCTTTCTCCATCATCTCTGGAAGCAGATGGCTATGATTCAGAGGGCAGATTTATTTGTATAAGATTTAATTTTTAAATTACTTTTAATTTCATTAGTTGTGATATTGAAACTTTTGTATTTAAGCCAAATGAGATAAAATTATAAATCAAGAGATTTATCCTCTAACATATGATAAAGTAAATAAAAAAATTTAAAATTGTGTCGCAAACCATGCGTCCAAATTGTTCACCTGGGAGATTATGTACTCCTTTCAATAAATACACTCCATATAATATATTTTAATTCTTTTCTCTTCCTTTTTTTTGGTCTTCTTCCTTTTTTGGCCCCTCTTCACACCTATACATTTTGTCCTTAGACACTATTACTGAGAAAGACAAGAAAATTCACCTCATTTTCACTTTTTCTTCCAAATGGTATTTTTGAAAAGAAATAAAAGACATACCATCTTCAACTGAAGAAGATGCACCACTTTGAATACCATTTTGTATGATTTCTGACATTTCACTTTGAACAACCACTTGGGGAAAGGATGAAATGATCTGTGTCCATTGAGCCGCTATGTAAGCCCTGGGTCCTGAACTCACTAATGCATTGCTTCTGCAGGCCTCTGAAGAAGTGTTCTTCATTGCTGGTGTGCATAGAGAAGTAATCTGATTTCCAACATTATGATCAGTGTTTGAGTTGGAGGAAATAGGAACAACAGTTATTGTGCACTTATTCTGGCGAGTACTGAAATAGGCAGTTTACTGGAGTTATCTTACTTAATCATTGAAGCAGGCCTCTTCGTACAGTAACTCTTCTTTTATTTTTTTTTGAGGAAGATCAGCCCTGAGCTAACATCCATGCTAATCGTCCTCTTTTTGCTGAGGAAGACCGGCTCTGAGCTAACATCTATTTCCAATCCTTCCTCCTTTTTTTCTCCCAAAGCCCCAGTAGATAGTTGCATGTCATAGTAGCACATCCTTCTAGTTGCTGTATGTGGGGCACGGCCTCAGCATGGCCAGACAAGCGGTGCGTTGGTGCGTGCTGGGATCCGAACCCGGGCAGCCAGTAGTGGAGTGCACACACTCAACCGCTAAGCCACAGGGCCGGCCCTCATACAGTAACTCTTAAGGTCATTTTACTGACCAGGAAAATGAGATTCAAAGAAGAGAAGTCACTTGCCCATGGTCTCCCAGCTAGTAGATTGCAGGACGGATAGAGTCTGGCATACTAGGGAAATATATTCACAGGGGCTATTACAGCACACTGCTTCAGTGTGCACGCGCATCATTGTGGACACACAACAGCAGTTGTAATGGGGTCTCATTTTAGGTTTTCCCAGGAGAAACTACTGATGGATAATTCTGGTCTTTAGATTCCATGTAATTTTCAAATTATGTACAAATATTTTGCACCCTCTTATCTTCCTTAACAGCTATAAATCCATATCCTTTCTGAATCTAAATCAGCTTCCATTTTAGCAAGTAAAGTAATACTCAAATGCAAATATCGTAGATTTACATTCCAATGAAAACCTATACATGCTCATTTGATTAAGGTGTTATTTTTAGGGGAAAAAGGAAGTATATTCAAGTAGACAAAAGAGCCATATATATTCTGCAAAATATTGCAAAAATTTTACCTATTGTAGATGCCCCTCTATGGCCGCAGGAAGTGAAGAAACAATGAGATTACTCTCTTATGGTTATAAAGAATGAGTATCAGAAGCATTTGAAGGGTCATTATTTTTACATAATGGAAACAATTGACAAAATGTCATTTTGTATTATTTTCTAATAAAGTTATTTATTAACAAGGGAGTGAAGCATTCTGCCTTATCTCATTTTGCAATTAAGAATCTAGTTAAATGTAGCTTTGATTAAAATAACGTCTATCATTACTAAGCATTTATCACACATAAGGCATCCCACGAAATGTTGTGCAGATGTTCTATTTATTTTATTGCATTTCCTCAAAATAGTCGTATCTTGTACAGATTATCATTCCCATTTCAAGTTGAGGAAGAAGCAACCTAGAGAGGTTCCATACTCCCCCAAGGTCATCTGTTGGTATCTATGGGAGCAGAGGTTCAAGTACATTTGTCTAACTGTAGATCAAATAGCATTGGCCTCCATTCTCTGTGTGATATTCTCTTCATTACTTAAGAAGTTCACTTACCATCTCTATGCCACACTTTCTCCATCGGAAACAGGTTGAGGACAAGGTTTGTCTTTCTTACCTCCAAATGGTTGTAGGACAATATAAAATCACACACAGGGGCTGTGTTGAAAACCCAGTGCTGTAGAAATGCAAGAGGTACTAACCACTTCCTTCACCATCAACAAACCTTGGGTTGAACACTTTTGAATCTCAATGAAAGCAAGAAAGCAGTAGAGTCCTGAGAGGGAAGAAAGATAATTTAGGTTAATAACTGGCATCCACAAATGCCCTCTGGGTCTTGGAGTCGGCCTGGGGCTGACCTTTTTTGCCATCCTGCACATTGCAGAGTTCAGTACTGTCTCTTAGTTTCGGCCAAACCAGGTGCAGAAGTTCAATTAGGGAAATATAGTGTGCCACTGGCATAACTCCAAGATTTACACTCTAGCCAATGGCCTTTCACATTTTTGATGGTGGAGAGACCATTATAAGAGTGGATAATTGGCCCTTGGGAATCAGATTCGATGTCTATTAAGGGACTGTTTCCTAGGAGTTTCATTCTTTAGAAACTAAAGTATTGCCAAAAAAAAAAAAAAAAGGAAAACACGAAAGTTGGACAGAAACTCAAGAGTGAAACAGAGTCAACAATTAGAGGTGTATTCTTATTTAGTTGGGATTGTCACCAATGTCACATTTTAATGACATAGGATTTTAAGATGCATGTAAGATTAAGACTGGTGGCTAGTACTTGTGAAGTCTCAATTTTATGATGCAATCTTTGCCATTATTATTCCCTTGACATTTTCCCTCCCCTCACCTTTACCTCGACACAAACATATACACACACACACAACCACCACCACTAACATCAACAACAAGGGTGCATGGATGACATAGGATGGATAAAGCGATGCTGCAGCTTAGCAGACTAAAAGAAGATGGAGATTATAATAGTGATCTGAAGACAACTGTCTTTTAGGTTCAGCAGTTTATCTGCAGGCTTGAACTGCACGTTAGATCATTTTCTCCTTGGAGAGGGAATAAGCTGTTTAAGCCCTTACCCCAGAAAAGCAGCACTCCTCTTGTAGCCAGAGATTTGAGAGCTGTTTCCTGACAAAAGTCAGAGACACACCTGATCCCTTGTTTCTCCCACCTGTTTCATTAGAATCTTCAGCGATTATGGTCTAGTCATGTAAAACAATACACAATTTTCCTTATTACCAAAATTGCATGATCATTTTAGTAGAAAATCAGGTAAGCAAAGAGAGACAAAAATGAAAACTGAGTCAACTGTAAGTTCATCTTTCAAAGATATTCATCTTTCAAAGATATTCCCTATTAATATTTTGGTGCTTTGTCTTCCAGCCAATTTTCCTCTTATGTATATAAACATAAAAATTTCATTTCACAACGTTGGTATCCTATAATAGCTAAACTTAGTTTTTGCTCAAAAATAGACTCCGATTTGATTTTTAATGACTAGATTACTTAATTGAAATTTATTATAATATCTTTAACCAGCATCCTATCAATAGACACTTAAGAGTTTGGAAAATTTTCGATATTATAAATAAGGTTACATGGAAGGTCTTCTTTGGTTCATCATGAATTGGACAAGGTCCCATTGTTCTCAGACATCAGTGGGGAAGGACAAGTTGGACCTGATTCCAATCATCTTGTGATGGCCTTTTCCCCAGTTAAGGACTCTTGAATCACAAATATCTCCGTGATTTCCAGCCTAATAGTTAGGGCTCTGCATACCATTATCTCTGTCTCCTCAAACAGCCCAACAGCTTCACCAGCTCCTGTGGCCCCAGAAAAACCACAGTGACACCAGGGACCTCTGCTACAGCAACCAATTTTTCTAGAAATCACTCCAACCTGGAAGGAAGAGAATAAATCCCCCTTTTTCTGCCTCTGTTTTATGTTTCGTGTGTTACATGAGCTCTGCCATTTATAGTTGTATGATTTTCCAGGGCTGCTGTAACAAAATACCACAAAGTGGGTGACTTAAAACAAAGGAAATTCATTCTCTCCCAGTTCTGAAGCCTAGAAATCTGATATCAAAGTATCAGCAGGCCCTTCCTTGACTCCCCCAGCTTGCGGTGGTGGCCGCTAATCATCAGTGTTCATTGGCTGCAGCTGAATCAGTCCACTCTCTGCCTCTGTCATCAAATGCTGTTTCCTCTCCAACCAGTCATATTGGATTAGAGTCCACACTAATGACCTCATCTTAACTTGATCACATCTGCAAAGACCCTATTTCCAAATAAGGTCACATTCATAGGTTCCAGGGTTTAGAACATCAACATATCTTTTGGGAGACACAATTCAACCCATAGCAATAGCCTTGCTCCAAGTCAGGAGAGGAGGGTTTGAGTGTGGGAGGCCATAAATTTATGAGGTGCTTGCAAAATCTAGAACCCCCTGCCTCAGCCAGAGTCTCGTGTGTGTGTGTGGTGGTGCATCTTGCAATTCCCAAGTCAGTAGCCATGTAAGCCTTTCATTTTTTTATCTTAATATATTTTATTTAACCCAACATCTCCAAAGAATTATTATCTCAACATGTAGTCAATATATAATTATTATTGAGGTATTATACATACATATTTTTATATAAAATCCTTGAAACCCATAGTGTATTTTACATTTACAGCACATCTCAATTTAGACTAGCCACATTTCAAATTCTCAATGGTGACATGTAGCTAGAAGCTACCAGATAGGAAAATATGGTTAAAAAGTATAGATTTTATTTCTTATAACCGTTTACATTTATAGGTTTACAGAAAAATTAAGTGGAAATTATAGAGAGTTCCTATATATCCCCTCATCCCTCCCAGCATAGTTTTCCTATTATTAACATCTCATTAGTAATCTATATAACTTATATAACATTATTACTGTAACATTATTAACTACAAATTATTAACTTTAGTGTGGTACATTTGTTATAATTCCTGAACCAGTCCAGATACATTATAATTAATGAAAGTCCATAGCTGGAATTAGGGTCACTCTTTGTGTTGTACATTCTATGGCTTTTGACAAATGCATAGTAATATGTATCCGCCATTACAGAATCATATAGAACTATGGTTTCACTGCCCTAAAATCCCCTTTGCTCCAGGGCCATAGAGGTGTGTGTGACCTTTGTCATAGTCATAGATATTTGGGGTGATGGCGAATACAGGGGTTCCTTCCAGCTAGTATCCTCTGCTTTAGGGTGAGGAAAGGGAGGAATTTCTCACAACAGCATTAATAATGGAGGAAACCAATGTTGAGGGTGCAGAAGTGGATCATCACAACATATTGATCCCGGAATGAGCATGGTTAAAAGAACTGAGGAAAAGGAAAGGAGGTCAATTTTTAGAAAATCAAAAATGCAACTTTATTTCTGCATTGATCTTGAGTTACTGATTTGGAATCTTATAAATTCAGCATGACTTTTGCTTCCCCAGGCAGGGCCTCATGGGCTTGTGGTGTTTCTGCACTCATGATTGGTGTGCAGCCCTGCATGGGTCACACATAGAATGTCCTGTGGCTGCCCTGGGCCCTGGGTGTGTGAGGCTGTCCCTCCCTATCTTGCACTTTGGAGGCTGTGATGCTGGAATGTTCTTGTCTGAGCCCTGAGTGACATGGGCCCTTTCTGACACTTGCACCTTACACCTGACATTGCCTCCTCTGATGCAGTTCATTTGCATCACTGCAAATGATGTTCATGCAAATGACTTGTTGACTCAGGCTTGGGACCCAATCTGGCCAACAGCAGATGGTCCCTGGAACCTTGTTATCAATGGACATGGATGAAATCATAGTGCTTAGGGCTGCCAAATAAAGGAAATGTGCATACCTCACTAAGACTCTATACACTTGCCCTTGGAGATTACATCCTGTGAGAGATGCATAAACACAGTCTCCTCCTTTCTTCCTTTTCAGGTACCTGAGAATGGCATTAAAGTAGACATGATTTTATGTCTCCCCATCCCACACAGCCTTACCTGCGGAAATTTGTACAGTTCCAGCAGTGTTCCAATCTGGGCAGAAATTGCACATGTTTCAGTAAGGACTGCTAGAGACTTGCTCTCTCTACTACAGGTGTAATTTGGGTTGTCTTTGCCCAGCCCTGAGACCCAAATTACGGAACTCTCCAGTGCCTTCTGTTCACTGTGCAGGACATTATAGAGATCAACTCCCAGAGATATGTTGGGTAAAAGATGGGGGTTTCTGTTGATTTCCTCAATGGCAAAAACCAAGGCCAGAACATACTGATAGTTCTTGTACTGAAACCTGCTGAGAGGGATGGGGCTCCTTAGGGAAAAGACTCAAACCAAAATTATCTTCGAATCCAATGCAACCACTTAATGAAGGAAGAATGCCCAGCCAACTCGTTCCATCTGTGGCAACAGCTCTCCTGAAGCCTTAGAATTTATAGCTAAATCAAGTAACATCACCTGGGCTCTGGAACATGCTTACTGAATTCCACACACATGGAGAAAAGTGATTAAGTTTATGAGAAAAGTTTAATGAATGGAAAAGCAGATCACATTCAGAGTGCGTTTTGTAAATGGTTCTTTGGTTCAGGATCCAAAATGCTTGTTCATTTGAACACATCATCAAATGCTTCAGAGAACAGCAATAATATCAACATGAGATTGGAGATAGCCCTGGGGAGGAAGAGTAATTACAACTGGAGGCTCTGGGACAAGCAGAGAAGCACAGTGTCTGTGGGTTGAGAATGGTGTAGCAGAAGGCTCGTAATCAAACTGCCTAACCTTCGGCCCCATGAAACTCGTGTATCTGCCACCATCAACAACCAGGCAGCTAGGATGAGCTTCAGAGCTCCGATGAAGAAGGAATCACCATAAGGCAGGAACATCCGGGAGAAGTTTGAAGGAGTTAAAACTGAAAACACTTAGGAGTCTAAGAGACACAGCCTTGTAAAGTTTAAAAATTGAAAATGTGATTACCAAAACTGATTCAAATAGAAAATAAAGAGAGAATATTATACAAATGTGGCCACGTGGTTTCAAGAGAACATGTGAGAAAAAAAATTCCAAATATCCACCAGGCCTGGAAGAATTTACATGGGGCATTGCCTGCACGCCAACTTGCCCAGGAACAAGGTCTCCTGAGCTGGTGTGAATGGAGAGCAGAGGGCGAAAAGAAAAGCATTCAGCCTCTCGTCCTGCGATGAGAACAAGCTCTCCCTCCAGCATCCAGGTGCCTGAACCTGCGGGGACACATGAGCTGAGCTTGACTTCCGCCCCCAGGATATTCACCCCAGACCTCCCCTGACAACACACGTGTTATTATAAATAACATGTCAATACATGTGAACATTTAGATGAAATTCACAAATTGCCAGGAAAATGAAAGTTACCAAAACTGTCTCAAGAAGAAATGAGAAATCTGAATAGTCCCATATCTAAAGAAGAAACTGAATCCATAGTTTAAAACATTCCCACATTTCATCGTGGCTAACACCTCTGCTGGCAAATTCCACCAAACATTCAGGAGAGAAATAATACACATTGACTCTAGCTCTCCCAGAGAACAGGAAAAATGGGAAAAACTTTTTGATTCATTTTATGAGAATAGCTTAACTTTGCTACAAAAATCTTACAAGGTCATTACAGGAAAGGAAATTTACAAGCCTCTTTTTTTCTGGAACTAAACTCATGTATTCCTAAAAAAAATTAACCTTCCAAATCCAGCTATATTTTTGAAGGAGGCCACATCATGACCAAATTTGCTTTAAGCATTGCCATTCTGTGTGCTACTTCCTGAAAAAGGAGAAATAATAATCTGGGTAACTGTGGTTATTATCTATTATATATATCATGTATAATCTACTATAAATAGAACTGGTCATGTTCTGTTTGTTGGCCTGGGTGGTGTTAACACATGTGTACCCTTTGTGATAACTTATCAATCTTTACACTTGGATTTGTGCTCTATTCTGATTGTATGTCATATTCCAACAAATATGTTTATTAAAAAGAGAAAATGAAAGCACAATAACAAATGAAAACCGTAACAGTTATCCAATTGAGAAGTGCCCAGAGGACTAATCAGAAAGTTTGGGGAAAACAAACCGAAACAGACCTAACAAGTTAAAATGCAGAGTTATTTAGAGTCAATACAAACCGGAAATTTACTTTATTGAAGGTGAAATTGTAGAGATACACACATGTGCATGTGAGTATTCTATCATGTATACATACATGTATATGATATACATAGGTACATGCATTATATATATGTATGAGTGTTTGTGGACACACATGCACATATGCATCTATATATAGAACTTATAGGGGGTATATATATTTGTGTGTGTGTGTATCTATACATATATATACGGCTGCTCTGGAGAGGGAGGGAGGGACAGATGTTTACTGACCACCTACGAGGTTTCTCAAACGTAATTTTTCCAACATTTGAAATGTCATTTTTTTAAACTTAATATATGTTTCAATAATACATTTGTATTTTAATGTGTTATACCAGTATAATCTCAGCATTTTTAATTTGTTCATTAATGGCAGAATTCTCCAGCTTGTATGCATTCTCTTGATGCTGTGATGTAATAGGCTGGGCGCTGACAGCCTCCCTTTTGTATTCCAGAGGTTGTGTGAAACCTCAAGTTTGTGGTCTCTCTCTGGCCTGCGGATTTGGACCAAGTTTCTGCACGTGCTCACTAGCTGTTCTCCAAAATTCACTCTAACCACCACTGTTGGGAGCATACACAAGGAAGAAGCCCTAGGGTGGAGGTGTGTGTATGTGAGGCACGCAGAGCACTGGGGGTGCCTAAGGGCCAGCTGGGGAGATCCATGGGTGAGGCATACCCCACAAGTCGTGGGAGACTTCTTGATGGAGTGCTCAGTGCAGTTACAGGATCCACATCCTTTAAAGCCCTCTAAGAGTACCTATCTGCCAATGCCTCCAAACTCTTCAACCCATCCAGACTCCTATTTTTGTGCTCCAACAGAGGGCTGGAACTTCTCTTCTTGAAACCTGGACTTCCACAAAGGCCCTCTCCTCTGTGTGTCATGATCTAAGACAGTGTTTTCAGGGGTTTCCGTGCAGCAGCTGAAAGGAGCTTGAGCTGGTTCACGGGCCACTGCAGGGTCCAGAGCTGGGACCGAGGTCTGTCTGCCTATTACCAGATGCATGGGTGGGTGAGACTCGCTCTGGGTCCCTTGCCATATGGTGCTGGATCCCACTTCTCCCACAAAGGCACTTTTGTCTATGGATGGATGCCAAAGCATTGTTAGTGCAGGAGTAGAAAAACAGGAGGTGTCTTCTTCCACCATGATGCTGATATCACTCTCCTTCTTTGAATTACAGAGATTCAAATTTGACTCAGTTTTTCAGGAGCCTGTTATTTGCCTACAATTCTCTACAACCTCAGACCCTCCCAGACCCACTCTATGAAGGACATAGAAAGAATGTTCTCAGATCTACTTACAAGGGCCGGGGAAATAAAAGCCAAGAAATTGGTTCTGGTCATTCTGCTGGGAACAGAGGGCAGTGGACGTCTCATACATTCTGGTTTGGAAGCAAGACTTCTTGTTCTCTGTGGATGAATAAACAACAAGAAAAGAGAGCCTGTGGTAGGTAAATACATGCTTGATTCATCTGAAAAGCTCATCTCCTCCCCTTCAACTTGGAGGTTAGTGTAGGGAGAGAGCACGGGTATTTTCCACTGTTCACCTTCTCCCTTAATATTCAGAACAGAGACTCAGTTTTATTTTGGGTGGCAATTCAACAAACTAAAAGATAAAATTCCTAACCCCTCTTGCAGATAAGAGTGACCAGACCAAATTCAGGCCAATGATGTGTGGCAAGAAGTATGGAGTGGGGGTTTGTGGAGGCTGCACAGATGGAACTGACATAGATGGGAGGGCCAGCATTAGACACATGTGACACCAATCCAAAGGTGTTGTAGGTATTATATCATATACACCTGACTATGTTCCTAGAAAGCTGTTTTTAGCACCATCCCCATTGTGCAGGTTGGGAGATTGGGGAGATCTTGAGAGGCACAGTGGCTTTTCCAGGACACAGAACTGGTAGGATAAAAGAGGTGTGACTTCAGCTCTGTCTCCTCAAAGCTGGCCACTGGTTCCACT
Organism: Ceratotherium simum simum; assembly: GCF_057802395.1. Lineage (NCBI taxonomy): Eukaryota > Metazoa > Chordata > Mammalia > Perissodactyla > Rhinocerotidae > Ceratotherium > Ceratotherium simum. Next base: position 2,972,451 of record NW_028261259.1, read on the forward strand.
CCCAAGGAGCTGTGGGGAGGGTGGTGATGGATATTTGTGTACAGTGATGGAGATGACATGGGCAAGGAGGGAGAGCAGCCAACAGCCTAGTGGGGGCTTTGGGTGGGTCTGATTGAAGGAAGGGGCCAAGTAATAGAACCTTGAAGAAGTGACCTCACTTCCTTGGTGACAGCCCCCAACAGAACTTAGAACTCTGGTTACCAGGCACCCACATTGTAACCACAGCCTCCTGTCCAGTTCATTTGAGTGGAGACACTCGACACAGCAGGATGTTCTCGTGTTGTCCCGTGACTTTCCGAGGCTCTGGCCCCCGGAAAGCCAAGAATGAGAGCATGTTAAGTCGCTTTAGACATTGGCTCAGCCCTCACGTCGAATGTCTGTGGCCTTTTGGCAGGAGGAACCATCAGGTAACAGCATAGCCCAGGGCAGGCCACTCTAGGTCAGGCCACAACTGTGATCCCAAATGGACAGCCCCACACCCCTTGACCCTCTTTGTGTGTGTGTGTGTGTGTGTGTGTGTGTATGTATGTGGGAGGTGGAGATAGAGAAGGTTGTATGAGGAGGAACCACCCTGAGCAGGAGCAGGTAGCTAAATGGTGGAGATCTGGTTGTGTGTCATGTTCATACTGAAGATTTGGCTGCAGGAGAGGATGGTGAGTGCTGGGGCCAAGCTCTTCTACCCACATGTGAATCCCAGGCCATTGAGGTGTCATCACATTCCTTCCCTGATGGAGACTATGCAGATGCCCCTCTGTGCCTGAACTGTGGTGGGGTTTCCCTCTGTGGCAAAGTCCAGGCAGGCCCCTGATGCCTCCTGGCCTGACTTCTGGGCACTGTCACTGCAGAGCTGCACCCAAGTGATGGTTGAATTTTATCTTTTAGTTTGTTGAATTGCCACCCAAAATAAAAGCACAGGACGTTCTCTGTTCTGAATATTAAGAGAAGGTGAGACAGTGGAAAATACCCGTGCTCTCTCCCTACACTAACCTTCAAGTTGAAGAGGAGAGATGATCTTTTTCAGATGAATCAAAGCATGTATTTACCTACCACAGGCTCTCTTTTCTTTGTTGTTTATTCATCCACAGAGAACAAGAAGTCTTGCTTCCAAACCAGAATGGATGAGACGATCCACTGCCCTCTGTTCCCAGCAGAATGACAAGAACCAATTTGTTGGCTTTTATTTGCCTGGCCCTTGTAAGTAAATCTGAACATTCTTTCATGTCATTCTATGTCCTTCATAGAGTGGAGTGGTCTGGGAAAGTCTGAGAGTTGTAGAAGAATTGTGAGGCAAATAGCAGGCTCCTGAAAAGAAACTGAGTCAAATTTGAATCTCTGTAATTCTAAGAAGGAGAGTGATATCAGCATCATGGTGGAAGAAGACACCTCCTGTTTTTTCTACTCCTGCACTAACAATGCTTTGGCATCCATCCATAGACACAAAGTGCCTTTGTGGGAGAAGTGGGATCCAGCACCATATGACATAAGGGACCCAGAGAGTCTCACCCACCCATGCATCTGGTAATAGGCAGACAGACCTCAGGTCCCAGCTCTGGACCCTACAGTGGCCCGTGAACCAGCTCAAGCTCCCCTTTCAGCTGCTGCATGAAACCCCTGAAAACACTGTCTTAGATCATGACACACAGAGAGAGAGGAGCCTTTGTAAAGTCCAGGTTTTCAAGAGAAGAAGTTCCAGCCCTCACATGTTGGAGCACCAAAAATAGAGGAGTCTGGATGGGTTGAAGAGTTTGGAGGCATTGGCAGATAGGTACTCTTAGAGGGCTTTAAGGATGTGGATCCTGTAGCTGCACTGAGCACTCCATCAGAAGTCTCCCACGACTTGTGGGGTATGCCTCACCCATGGATCTCCCAGCTGGCCCTTAGGCACCCCCAGTGCTCTGGTGCCTCACATACACAACTCCACCCTAGGGCTTCTTCCTTGTGTATGCTCCCAACAGTGGTGGTTAGAGTGAATTTTGGAGAACAGACTAGTGAGCACGTGCAGAAACTTGGTCTAAATCCATGAGCTGACCAGAGAGGGAACCACAAACTTGAGGTTTGTCACACAACCTCTGGAATACAGGGAGGCTGTCAGCGCACCAGCCTATTACATCACAGCATCAAGAGAATGCATACAAGCTGGAAAATTCTGCCATTAATGAACAAATTAAAAATGCTGGGATTATACTGGTATAACACATTAAAATACAAATGTATTATTGAAACATATATTAAGTTTAAAAAAATGACATTTCAAATGTTGGAAAAATTACGTTTGAGAAACCTCGTAGGTGGTCCAGTAAACATCTCTCCCTCCCTCCCTCTCCAGAGCAGCCGTATATATATGTATAGATACACACACACACAAATATATATACCCCCTATAAGTTCTATATAGAGATGCATATGGCCATCTTTGTGTGTGTCCACAAACACTCATACATATATATAATGCATCAACTACCTATGTATATCATATACTCATGTATGTATACATGATAGAATACTCACATGCACATGTGTGTATCTCTAATTTCACCTTCAATAAGGTAAATTTCAGGTTTGTATTGACTCTAAATAACTCTGCAACTTTTAACTTGTTAGGTCTGTTTCAGGTTTTGTTTTCCCCAAACTTTCTGGTTAGTCCTCTGGGCACTTCTCAATTGGATAACTGTTACCCAGTTTTTCATTTGTTATTGTGCTTTTCATTTTCTCTTTTTAATAAACATATTTATTTGGAATATGACATACAATCAGAATAGAGCACAAATCCAAATTGTAAGATTGATAAGTTTATCACAAAAGTGTACACATGTGTTAACACCACAGGCCAACAAACAGAACATGACCAGTTCTGTTTATAGTAGATTTATACATGATATATATAGTAGATAATAACCACAAAGTTACCCAAGATTATTAATTTCTCCTTTTTCAGAGAAGTAGCACACTGAATGGCAATGCTTAAAAGCAAATTTGGTCATGATGTGGCCTCCTTCAAAATATGTAGCCTGGATTTGGAAGGTTAATTTTTTGAGGAATACATGAGTTTAGTTCAGAAAAAAGAAGCATGAAATTTCCTTCCCTGTAATGACCTTGTAGATTTTAAGTAACAAAGTTAAGCTATTCTCATAAAATAAATCAAAGTTTTTCCCCATTTTTCCTGTTCTGTGGAAGAGCTAGAGTCAATGTGTATTATTTCTCTCCTGAATGTTTGGTGGAATTTGCCAGCAGAGGTGTTGGCCACGATGAAATGTGGGAATGTTTTAAACTATGGATTCAGTTTCTTCTTTAGATATGGGACTATTCAGATTTCTCATTTCTTCTTGAGACAGTTTTGGTAACTTTCATTTTCCTGGCAATTTGTGAACTTCATCTAAATGTTCAGATGTATTGACATGTTATTATAATGACTGCGATGTGTTGTCAGGAAGGTCTGGGGTGAATCTCCTGGGGCAGAAGTCAAGCTCAGCTCATGTGTCCCCGCAGCTTCAGGCACCTGGATGCTGGAAGGAGAGCTTGTTCTCATCGCAGGATGAGAGGCTGAATGCTTTTCTTTTCGCCCTCTGCTCTCCATTCACACCAGCTCAGGAGACCTTGTTCCTGGGCAGAATTGGCGATGCACAAGGCAATGCCCCATGTAAATCTCTTCAGGCCTGGTGGATATTTGGAATTTTTTTTCTCAAATGTTCTCTTGAAACCACATGGCCACATTTGTATAATATTCTCTCTTTATTTTCTATTTGAGATCCAGTTTGTGTAATCACATTTTCCCAGAAATTTTTAAACTGTCCACAAGGCTGTATCCTCTTAGACTCCTAAGTGTTTTTCAGTTTTAACTCCTTCAAACTTCTCCCAGATGTTCCTGCCTTATGGTGATTCCTTCTTCGCCAGGAGCTCTGAAGCTCTTCCTAGCTGCCTGGTTGTTGATGCAGTGGCAGATACACGAGATTTCATGGGGCAGAAGTTTACGAGCAGTTTGATTGCCAGCCTTCTGCTGCACCATTCTCAACCAGCACAGACACCGTGCTTCTCTTGTCCCCAGAGCCTCCAGTTGTAATTACTCTTCCTCCGCCCAGGGCTATCTCCAATCTCATGTTGATATTATTGCTGTTCTCTGAAGCATTTGATGATGTGTTCAAATGAACAAGCATTTTGGATCCTGAACCAAAGAACCATTTTACAAAACGCACTCTGAATGTGATCTTATGCTTTTCCATTCACAAACTTTTTCTCACTAAACTTAATCACTTTTTCTCCATGTGTGTTGTGAGGTCAGTAAGGATGTTCCAGAGCCCAGGTGATGTTACTTGATTTAGCTATAAATTCCTAAGGAAGCTTCAGGAGAGCTGTTGCCACAGATGGAATGCAGGTTGGCTTAGCATTCTTCCTTAATTAAGTGATTTGCATTGGATTTGAAGATAATTGTGGTTTGAGTCTTTTCCCTAAGGAGCCCCATCCCCCTCTCAGCAGGTTTTCAGTACCAAGAACTATAAGTATGTTGTGGCCTTGGTTTTTGCCATTGAGAAATCAACAGAAACCACCATCTTTTACCCAACATATCTTTGGAGTTGATCTCTATAATGTCCTGCACAGTGAACAGAGGACACTGGAGAGTTCCGTAATCTTGGCTCTCAGGAGGCTGGCAAAGACAACCCAAATTACACCTGTGAGGAGAGAGCAAGTCTCTAGCAGTCCTTACTGGAACAACATGTGCAATTTCTGCCCAGATTGGAACACTGCTGGAGACTGTGCAAATTTCCACAGGTAAGTAAGCTGTGTGGGATGGGGAGACATGAAATCATGTCTACTTTGATGCCAGGCTTCTCAGGTGCCTGAAAAGGAAGAAAGAGGAGGAGACTGTGTTTGTGCATCTCTTACAGGATGTAATCTCCAAGGACAAGTGTATAGAGTCTTAGTGAGGTATGCACATTTCCTTTATTTGGCAGCCTAAACTCTATGATTTTTCATCCATGTCCATTGATAAACAAGGGTTTCCAGGGACCATCTGCTCTTGGCTAGATTGGGTCCCAAGCCTGAATCAACAAGTCATTTGCATGAACAACCTCTGCAGTGATGCAAAATAGAACTGCATCAGAGGAGGCGATGTCAGGTGTAAGTGGTGACAAGTGTCAGACAGGGCCCATGTCCACTCAGGGCTCAGACAAGAACAATCCAGCATCACAGCCTCAAAGAAGTGCAAGATAAGGGAGGGACAGCCTCACACCCAGGGCCCAGGGCAGCCACAGGAACATTCTGTGTGTGACCCATGCAGGGCTGCACACCAATCATGAGTGCAGAAACTTGCCACAAGCCGCATGAGTCCCTGCCTGGGGAATCAAAAGTCATGCTGAATTTATAAGATTCCAAATCAGTAACTCCAAGATCAATGCAGAAATAAAGCAGTTGCATTTTTGATTTTCTAAAAATTGACCTCCTTTTCCCTTTTCCTCAGTTGCAACAACCATGCTCATTTCAGGGATCCAATATGTTACTTGATGATCCACTTCTGCACCCACTCAACATTGTTAGTTTCCTCCATTATTAAATGCTGTTGTGAGAAATTCCTCCCTTTCCTCACACCTAAAGCAGAGGATACTAGCTGGAAAGGAACCCCTGTATTCCCCATCACCCAAATATCTATGACTAAGACAAAGGTCACACTTACACACCTCTATGGCCCTGGGCAAAGGGGATTTTAGGGCAGTGAAACCATAGATTCTATATGGTTCTGTAATGGGAGTACATATTACTACTGCATTTGTCAAAGAAATACCCATAGATATTTTGCTTACAACACAAGGTGACCCTAATTCCACATGCTATGGACTTTCATTTATTATAAAATGTATCTGGACTGGTTCAGGAATTATAACAAATGTACCACACTAAAGTTAATAATTTGTAGTTAATAATGTTACAGTAATAATGTTATATAAGTTATATAGATTACTAATGAGATGTTAATAATAGGAAAACTATGCTGGGAAGGATTAGGGTATATATAGGAACTCCTCTATAATTTCACACTTAATTTTTCTGTAAAATGATAAACTATAAAATGCTGTAAAACGTTATACAGAAATAAAATCTATTTTTTAAACCATATTTTCCTATCTGGTAACTTCTAAGCTACATGTCACCATTGAAAATTTAAAATGAGGACTAGTCTAAATTGAGATGTTAACTGTAAATGTAAAATACACTATGGGTTTCAAGGCTTTATATAAAAATAATAATATGTATAATACCTCAATGATAATTATATATTGACTACATGTTGAGATAATAATTCTTTGGAGATGTTAGGTTAAATAAAATATATTAAGATAAAAAAAAATGAAAAGGCTTACATGGCTACTGACTTGGGAATTGCAAGATGCACCACCACACACACACACGAGACTCTGGCTGAGGCAGGGGTTCTAGGTTTGCAACCACCTCCATAAATTTATGGCCTCACCTCAAGCCCTCCTCTCCTATTGACTTGGAGCAAGGCTATTGCTATAGGTTGAATTGTGTCTCCCAAAAGATATGTTGATGTTCTAAACCCTGGAACCTATGAATGTGACCTTATTTGGAAAGGGTCTTTGCAGATGTGATCAAGTTAAGATAGAGGTCATTAGTGTGGACTCTAATCCAATATGACTGGTTGGAGAGGAAACAGCATTTGATGACGAAGAGGCAGAGATTGGACTGATTGCAGCTGCATGCCAATGAACACTGATCCAATGATTAAGCGACCACCACATAGCTGAAGTCAAGGAAGGGCCTGCTGATACTTTGATATCAGATTTCTAGGCCTCAGAACTGGGAGAGATTGAATTTCTTTTGTTTTAAGTCACCCACTTTGTGCTATTTGGTTACAGCAGCCCTGGAAAATCATACAACTATAAATGGCAGAGCTCATGTCACACAGGAAACGTAAAACAGAGGCAGAAAAAGGGGGATTTATTCTCTTCCTTCCAGGTTGGAGTGGTTTCCAGAAAAACTGGTTGCTGTAGCAGAGGTCCCTGGTGTCACTGTGGTTTTTCTGGGGCCACAGGAGCTGAGTGAAGCTTCATTGGGCTGTTTGAGGAGACAGAGATAGTGCTATCGAATCGGAGCTCTAACTATTATGCTGGAAATTATGGAGATGTTGTGATTCAAGGAGTCATTAACTGGGGAAAAGGCCGTCACAAGGTTGATTGGAATCAGGTCCAACTTGCCCTTCCCCCACTGATGTCTGAGAAAAATGGGACCTTGTCAATTCATGATGAACCAAAGAGAGAGACCTTCCATGTAACCTGATTTATAATATTCGAAAATTTTCCAAACTCTTAGGAGTGTCTGTTGATAGGATGCTGGTTAAAGCTATTATAATAAATTCAAATTAAGTAACTCTCAAGACATTAAAAAATCAAATCGGAGTCTATTTTTGAAGGCAAAAACTAAGTTTAGCTATTATAGGATACCAGCGTTGTGAAATGAAATTTTTATGTTTATCTACATAAGGAAGGAAAATTGGCTGGAAGACAAAGCACCTAAAATATTAATAGGGAATATCTTTGAAATATCTTTGAAAGATGAACTTACAGTTGACTCAGTTTTCATTTGTCTCTCTTTGCTTACCCTGATTTTCTACTAAAATGATCATAATTTGGTAATAAGGAAAATTGTGTCATTGTTTTACATGACTAGACCATCTTCGCTGATGATTCTAATGAAACAGGTGGGAGGAAATAAGGGGATCAGGTGTGTCTCTGACTTTTTGTCAGGAAACAGCTCTCTCAAATCTCTGGCTACAGAGGAGTGCTGCTTTTCTGGGGTGAGGGCTTAAACAGCTTATTCCCTCTCAAGGAAAATGATCTAACGTGCAGTTCAAGCCTGCAGATAAACTGCCAGGAACCTAAAAAGACAGTTGTCTTCAGATCACTATTATAATCTCCATCTTCTTTTAGTCTGCTAAGCTGCAGCATCGCCTTATCACATCCTGTGTCATCCATGCACCCTTGTTGTTGATGTTGTGGTGGTGGTTGTGTGTGTGTGTATTATGTATACGTTGTGTCGAAGGTAAAGGTGAGGAGGGAAAATGTCAAGGGAATAATAATGGCAAAGATGGCATCATAAAATTGAGACTTCACAAGTACTAGCCTGGGCAACCAGACTTAATCTTACATGCACCTTAAAATCCTGTGTCATTAAAATGTGACATTAGTGATTAAATCCCAACTAAATAAGAATACACCTCTAATTGTTGACTCTGTTTCTCTCTTGTGTTTCTGTCCATCTTCCGTGTTTTGCTTTTTTTTTTTTTTTTAGGCAATACTTTAGTTTCTAAAGAATGAAACTCTAGAAACAGTCCCTTAATAAACATCGAATCTGATTCCCAAGGGCCAATTATCCACTCTTATAATGGTCTCTCCGACCATCAAAAATGTGAAAGGCCGTTAGCTAGAGTGTAAATCTTGGAGTTATGCCAGTGGCACACTGTATTTCCCCTAATTGAACTTCTGCACACCTGGTTTGGCGGAGAAACTAGAGACAGTGCACTGAACTCTGCAGTAGCTGCAGGATGGCAAAAAAGGTCAGCCCCAGGCCGACTCCAAGACCCAGAAGGCATTTTGTGGATGCAGTTATTAACCTAAATTATCTTTGTATTCCCTCTCAGGACTCTACTGCTTTCTTGCTTTCATTGAGGATTCAAAAGTGTTTCAACCCAAGGTTTGTTGATGAGTGAAGGAAGTGGTTAGTACCTCTTGCACATTTCTACAGCACTGGGTTTCAACACAGCCCCTGTGTGTGATTTTTATATTATCCTACAACAACCATTTGGAGGTAAGAAAGACAAACAGCTTCCCAATCCTCCAACCTGTTTCCGATGGAGAAAGTGTTGGCATAGAGATGGTAAGTGAGCTTCTTAAGTAATGAAGAGAATATCATACAGAGAATGGAGGCCAATGTGCTATTTGATCTACAGATTAGAACAATCGTGAGATGTTTGAACCTCTGCTCCCATAGATACCAACAGATGACCTTGGGGAGAATATAGAACCTCTCTAGGTTGCTTCTTCCTCAACTTGAAATGGGAATGATAATCTGTGCAAGATACGACTATTTTGAGGAAATGCAATAAAATAAATAGAGACATCTGCACATGACATTTAGGTAGGATGCCTTATGTGTGATAAATGCTTAGTAGTGATAAACGTTATTTTAATCAAGCTTCATTTAACTAGATTCTTCATGGCAAAAATAGAGGTAAAGGCAGAATGCTTCACTTTCCTTTATTAAGAAATAACTTTATTACAAAATAATACAAGAATGGCATTTTGTCAATTGTTTCCATTATGTGAAAAATCATAACCTGACCCTTCAAATGCTTCTGATACTCATTCTTTATAACCATAAGAGAGTAATCTCACTGTTTCTTCACTTCCTAAACCATAGAGGACAGCTACAATAGGTAAAATTTTTGCAATATTTTGCAGAATATATATGTCTCTTTTGTCTACTTGAATATACTTCCTTTTTCCCTAAAAAATAACACCTTAATCAAATATGAGCATGTATAGGTTTTCATTGGAATGAGTAAATCTCTGATATTTGCATTTTGAGTATTCCATTACTACGCCAAAATAGAAGACTGATTTAGATTCAGAAAGGATATGGATTTATAGCTGTTAAGGAAGATAAGAGGTGCACAAATATTTGTACATAATTTGAAAATTACATGGAATCTAAAGACCAGAAATTATCTCATCCAGTAGTTTCTCCTGGGAAAACCTAAAATGAGACCCATTACAGCACTGCTGTTGTTGTGTCCACAATGATCTTGGCGTGCACACTGAAACAGTGTGCTGTAATAACCTGTGAATGAGGTTTTTCCCTAGTATGCCAGAACTCTATCCGTCACTGCAATCTACCAGCTGGAGACCATGGGGCAAGTGACTTCCCTTCTTTGAATCTCATTTTTCCTGGTCACTAAAATGCCAGCTTTAAAGAGTTACTGCATATGAGGGCCGGCCCTGCTAACCCAGTGGTTGAGTATGGCTGCACTCCACTACTAGCTGCCGGGTTCGGATCTATAACACTTTCAGCAACTTACCGTAACACATGGCCATGCTGAGGCCGTGCCCCTGGATGTGCTACTATGACATGCAACTATCTACTGGGGCTTTGGGAGAGAAAAAGGAGGAAGGATTGGAAATAGATGTTAGCAGGCGGTCTTCCTCAGCAGACGATTAGCATGGATGTTAGCTCAGGGCTGATCTTCCTCAAAAAAAAACAAAATTTACTATGCGAAGAAGGCTACTTCAATGATTAAGTAGATAACTGCCCAGTAAACTGCCCTATTTCATTACTCGTAGAATAAAGTTTTCAATAACTGTTGTTCCTATTTCCTCTAACCTCGGTAAACACTGATCATAATGTTAAAATCAGATTACTTCTCTATGCACACCAGCAATGAAGAACACTTCTTCAAGAGGCCTGCAAGAAGCAAGCTGCATTAGTAAGGTTCAGGACCAGGAGAGACTTACATCGCGGCTCAATGGACACAGATCAATTTCATCCTTTCCCCAAGTAGTTTATTCAAAGTGATATCCAGAAATCATACAAAATGCATTATTCAAAGTGGTGCATCTTCTTCAGTTTGAAGATGGTATGTCTTTTTATTTCTTTTCAAAATACCATTTGGAAGAAAAAGTGAGAAATGGTGGTACATTTTCTTGTCTTTTCTCAGTAATAGTGTCTAAGGACAAAAATGTATGGGTGTGAAGAGGGGCCAAAAAGGAAGAAGGCCAAAATAAAGGAGAAAATAAAAGAGAGAAGAAAGAATTAAAATATATTTATATGGGTGTATTTATTGAAAGAATTTTATAATCTCCCAGGTGAACAATTTGGGCCCTTGTGGTTTGCGACACAATTTTAAAAATTTTCATTTACTTTATCATATATTAGAGGATAAATCTCTTGATTTATAATTTTATCTCATGGCTGGCTTAAATACAAAAGTTTCAATATCACAACTTCAATGAAATTAAAAGTAATTTAAAAATTAAATCTTAGTACAAATAAATCTGCCCTCTGAATCACCTTGCCATCTTAGCTTCCAGAGATGAAGTGGAGAAAAGGTGTGAGAATGAAGACAATGGATAGAGAAGATATGAGAAAGGACTTGGATCTTGGGGAAAGGAGAGGAGATGGAGGGGATTGAGAGAGAAAACTTCAAGCGGAGAGAGAAAAGTAGTCATAGGTTTGGTGAGGGTGGTAAAGAAGGAAGAACTAGAAATAGGAAGCTGGTGTTGGGAAACAATCTGGGAGTGTAAGAGGTCCAATATGAACCTAGAATTCTGGCCTGATGGAAACCATGGCTTTAAATATTGACAGGAGTGACTCACTGACCCACCTCACTGAGTTGTCATAAAGAGAATGAAATAAAAGTCAAGAAATTCTAAATCAGAGTCTTATTAAAAATTCTTGGGGTTTTCATCGGAGAACTCTTTCCCCCTCTAGAAACAGCCGAGATGCAGAAGTTCTCAAAAGCCTGAAAAATACATCGTCATCCCCTGGGGAGCTTGTTCAACAGATTCTAGCCCAGGACCCAGACTTGAAGATTCAGTAGGGCTGGGGGGTGGAGCCAGGAAATTTGCATTTCAGCTGCGCTACTGGGTGATATTGATGCTGCTGGTCAGGAGACCACACCTTGAGTAGGACAGTTCAAGAGGATTTCTCCAATGTTTTCCCAAAGAGTTTGAGTCCCTGAAAAGAAAATTTTTTCTAATAACATGAGCTGGCATCACCCAGTCGTGTTCATTGATCATCCATTGAACAAATGTTTACAAGTGAGTACCACTTGCCCAGTCTCACACTCAGCACATAAAGATTCAAGTAACCAGGAGCTCAAGATTGACTTGACGCTGGCCAGGAAGTCTAAACAGAGGTTCCTATCCTCCTCCTCCTCTGCTATGGTTTGTTGTGACTTTGTGAATGTCTCCACTACTTATCCACCCCCAAATACAGCGTGCACCCAATAACATCATCTAAAGGTTGCTCGATCTACCACTGACACGGGATTTATATCCTTATTGTCCCGGAAGGAAGGAAATTTTACAAAACGGCTTTTATTTTTGAAGATTGCCGCGGTAGAGTCTTTGCAGGAAATAGAGTAACAGCCTTCTAAAAATCAGAACAGAGTTAATTGCAGCAAGTGAACCAGGTCCTTAGAATGTTGTGAAATTCTAGGAGAGAAAACCTACCGAGAAGTGAGCAAAGATGCCAGGAAGAAAATAGGTCATAGAACCGAAATGTACGACTTCCAGGCCTACAATTGATTTTCTCTTTTATTGTTAGTTTTGCTTTAAGAAAAAAATAACAGTGAATGTTAGAAAGTAGTCCACACCTTAGGGTGTTAACTCATTCTGCAATAACAGCCTAATAGACGAGGGTTTTCAATCAAAGCCCAAGGCCATCCATAGTTAAGGAAACGTTACTAAGCAGATGAGAAGTCTGTGCACATTGTAAAAATTAAAACTCAAGGAAACAAAAATAGGAGATGGTGACAGCATAACAGTTGAAGCTTTTCCTGACATTTATCCAGTCCCCTGTCCTAGATGTGGACATTGTACGAACAGGTTGATCTTCTACTCCCATGTTTTGATTCTCTCTATGATGCTGGAGAAAGTGTGCCTCTGTGCACAGCAGACTGTTACTGCTAAGAATTCTCCCAAAGAACATGCACTCAGATAATTTTAAAAGCTCTTAATATCTTAGGAAAATCTCCCGCCTCTTCCCAGTCCAGCTGTCACTTATCAGTGGCTCCCAAACCTGTATGCTGAATAAAATCTTGCCCAGGTTTTTCTGAAAACATCAGATTCTGATTCCCAATTCCTCTAGAAATTTGGCTTTACCTGGGTCTGAGATTTGCTTTGCGGTTGCATATTTTCAACAATTATCTCTAAATGTTTCTGATGCTTGTCAGTCACAGAAATCGTCATTGGGCACTACTTAGCCAATGGATGGTTGGGCCAGTATACATTCAGCTGGTTTGATTATGAGCTGTTTGCTCCATTCCACAGATGAGGATGAATGCCGCTGATTGACCACCCCAAAATTATTGGACCTATCAATTGGAAGCTACAGCTTCGTACCCCTCAACCTGGTTTTGGCTCCAAGTAAAGGAAGAGTCAAACTTCACCGCGTAGAAGAAGGAAAGAAGCATACACGGGTAAGTAGTGATAAAGCCCAGTGCCTGCGGACCACCAGAATGCACATGACGTCCAAAGTGTTAGGTTTGTGTGTGCTGCAGCAGAAGTGCACCTCCCATTAGGAAGCTTGATCCGTGTCTCATTAAGAAAGATGCTAGAAGGGGCTGTTGAAGGGTCTGGCCTTATGCCACGTGGCTTTGAGAGAAAGCTAAGGAAAGCAAGGGTTTCTTCTACTGTAAATGGTCATAACATCAGGAAAATAAATTACAAGTTGATAGCTAGGATATTTTCACTTTCAAGTGGGGAGAAAAGAAACTAATGAAGCTGGGTGGAAGTTGTCTTTAGCTTCAGAAGCCCAGAAGCGTCGTTGTCAGCCAGGAGAATTGGAGAATGTTTGGGGTACAATTTGTCAGGAATGCAAGAATTTTTCAATGCATTTACAGACCTACTGAATTGGAAATCTGTAGAGGGATGGGACCCAGCAACGATGTTTGAACAAGCCTCCCAGACAGTGCTTTGATGCACACTCAGAGTTTGATCACCGGTGTCTTAGCAGCCAGCCTATAAACAATAGTCAAAAAAGGTGTGAAAGGACACATCATAAAAATCATGTCAAAATTCTTGCCCTGCCAATGCTGGTGATAGGTTACATTGTTTTACTATATGTAAAACAAGGGACCGTAGTAACTAGTATAAGAGAATAGTCTATAGAGATAAGGTATAAGGAGTTTGAGAGAAATATTCAGGAACATTTTAGGAAGGTAAACATTCTTCATTAATGTCACTACTCTGTGTTCCTGGGTCTCCAAAACTAATTTGTTTGTTTTTTTCTTTTAGGAAACTTGATGCTGTCTCAGTTTGGAGTACTTGATGCAACAAGGAATCTGAGGAAGAAAAATAGGGAGACGTTTTCATCTTATAAAGTCAAATAGTTCCTGACCTTGAAGGAAAGCTAACTCTCTCTGGCTGTCTTCTTCTTTTTTCATTTCAGTTAGAAATCAACCTAATTCTTCTCAACGTGGCAAAAATAGAAATTTTCCAGAGACTGTGAAGTCCAAGTGAGTTTCATACCGTCATCATCTTGACAGACTGGGCATGAAAAGGGGCAGACATAGAATATACTTAAGACTCTCACCAACATTTTTGAATATGGTGTGTGGTAGATCTTTTTCCAAGCCTATACAGAACCTAAATGTACCAGCTCTATTATTAGATTTAAATGCCACTAAAATTTAAAATGCTCCTTTTCAAAATGCACATTAGTGATAAGTAAAACATGGTGAGGTGTGTATATAAATTCTGTGTACTGTTTTGCAATTTTTAGTAATTGGGTAGGGGAAGTGACCATTAAGCCCTACTGCAGCCCTGGAGCTAACATCCCACACATGAATTGGTTACTTACACTCACTGCTTTCTTCATTTCACCTGTTTTCTTATTTCCCTAACAGAACAACATTTTTAGTGTATGCAACTTTATGTGTTTTATTAACTCATATATAACGCAGCAGTAAAATTTTCCTTTTTTCTGAATCTCAGTTGAGCATGCACTTTATTTAATACTAAATGTGTATTTTGAATGCCAGAAAATATCCCTCAAGTGGTCAATTCAGATACTAAATCTCTTATAATAATTTTGATTTTTGTATTATTGTCCTGAGAAAACTACTTGACAAATTGTACTCACCATCTATAAATGCATAATTAGCTTTAAGTCAACATCATGAGTCACATGAACTATCAGCCACTCCAAAGTCTTGGCTGCTTAAATTAAATACACATATTTCTATGACCCCAGATCTCATGTGGTATAAAGAAAATGTCCACATACATGCCATTCTAGAGTGTGTATTACTATGGCTGAATTTCTAAATTATCAAGAATAACATTAAATGGATTTGCTCTGACTTCTAGTAAGGGCTCTCAAATGCGGTGTGGAAATAGGAATGCAACACTCTCTTTAAAGGTTTGAAATCAACTTTCTGTCATTTTCAATACTCTTTTCATGCTTGTGTGGATTCTCAAACTTGACCACCATTGGCTGCACTTGACTAAACACAAAATATGCTTATACCTGGGTCTCTGATGAATCAGAATCTCTGAGGAGTTAGAGCCCTATTGTCTGAGTTTAACGTCAAATGATTCTAATATACAAGGTGGTTAAAGAACCCATCTATGAAAATGGCTCCCAAGGTTTCCTCCTCAAATCATGGCTGTAGGCCAGATCACTGGAATCTAAGTTCATTTTAGAAAGGAAAAAGAGCACATACAG
The DNA here is from genome assembly GCF_057802395.1 of Ceratotherium simum simum. NCBI lineage: Eukaryota > Metazoa > Chordata > Mammalia > Perissodactyla > Rhinocerotidae > Ceratotherium > Ceratotherium simum. The sequence goes on from NW_028261259.1 coordinate 2,987,904, forward strand.
AATAAATATCCAAATCACTAGGAGAAGCGGAAGTTCGGAGAGTTTTAAATGAATTAAAACTATTTTCCAAAGAGGGCCTGTGAGTCTGCACTGAGGATACCTATGTTTCTCTCTCCTTCCACCCAGCCCCTAAAAAAGTTTCTTTCTCAATCTAGAAGCCCACAGACATATATGTATTTGGCTTGAATTCAGTAAGTAAACAGAGTGAAAACAGATGTTCATTCCTTGCTTTCTGGCCCAATATATGAAGTCACTGATAGTTCACCAGATTCTTTTACCATGTTGATTAACTCCATTCATTTTACTATTTTTAAATATAGTTTTTATTTTATTCTCTTGGTTAACAATGGATATTTGTGGTAGAAGAATATGAATACACCCGAAGAGAAAACGTAGAACAGAAAAGCAACACATGCATTAAAAATAATGACAGAAAGGACAGGCAGTGGGACAGGAAGACGGAAGGCTGTATTAATCACGTAGTTTTTAGAAACGTTACGATAACAGGAGAACAGAGTTATTTCCTACTAAGGTTTGAACAATTAGTTGAGTTTCTCCAAGCATTCTGTTGCAATGCATCTTATCATCTACGATATGTGAGGAGAACAAGCATCCCAAAAGACAAAATGCTCCCCAGACAAGCATTTTCCTTGTTAAGAATCAAAGGTGAACTTTATTTTAAAAAATTGCAGGGAGTAATTTTGGGTAACAGGCAAGATGTAACCGGTAGTCGAAGAGGCTAGTCAAATTATATAAAGCGATCTTGTATGTTGAGTTGGTATTTTGGAAAAAAGATGCAACTTAACATGTTAGAATGAGCTATAAGAAACGAAGCTTAGGTAAAGTAGACTTTTATAGAATCAAATTAGTTTGGTTAAAAACATAATCTCTTTGATTAAGTATCAACTCTTTTAGTGAGTGCACTTATTCTAAAAATATGTAACTAAAGAAACACTAAATGAACCCATAAAAATTAGAGTGCAACTAATATAAAAGTGAATGGGAAGTATCATGGTAAGCAGAAGTTGCAGGTATACAATGACCAAGCTAAAGATCTTTCTTTCCTGTCACAGGAAACCCGAATCTTTCACCCACACAACTGTCTGCTCTTCACATTTATGTCTCAAAAGAGTTTAATGAGATACAATTACTCAAAATGACAAAGCATCACAGTCCAGAGTAAGAAGTGGGGTTGACATTCTAGTAAGTAGTGAAACTGAGGGCTGTTCATGGGAAGCAACTTTTGGAGCCTGCTAACCCAGCTTCTTCAGCATGACCTTCTCTTATTTTTCCATCCAGGTATCAGAACATCATTCTTGGCTCCTTGCTCTCCTCACTGCCTCCCCTGGCATTCCTGGCTGCCCTCAGGGCCTCAACCCCTCTCTCCCTTGCTTTTTCACTTTCTGACTCTGTCTCTGCAGGATCTCTCCCATAGAGATATCTTGAGCTGTGTCTGTGCAGAGTGGCTGGAGGAGGTCCGAGACCCACTCCTAGGATGCGTCTCTGCCCAGTCTGAAGACTGGGTAGCCGTGGAGATTGAGGCTGGCTTCAGGTTTCGAGACCCAGCACCAGCACAGCCCAGGGATTCGCCTGAACCACACTGGTTGCATTATATTTAAGGTATTTGTGATATCAAAAGTACCAAGTTCTCCTTCACTGCTGCAGGCCTGGAGTCCCTGCAGTCTCCTGTGCTCCAGACTTGCTAGGAAGCTGCAAGGTCTCCTCCCGTTAACTGTACCTGACCTCCAATTGCCAGGGTAGGAAGTCATCCTTGTAGCTAGCCTCTTAAAAATGCAGCTGGTGAGTCTTATATGGAAGTGCAGGCGTTTCCGCGGTGTCTGCTTGGTCTTGGATAAATGGACCTGTCTTTGGCTTCTCTGAAGTCTGTGGCATCATATATCTTGTGAGCTTCCCCTGTGAAAACAAAATAGAATGTGAAATTTGAATAGTATGGGGATACCAATTTGCCAGCCATGGAAGAATGTTCTCACCTCATTTGGATCTTCCCACCCTCTACTATCCTGGAGAAATATCTCTTAAACTGCCCTGTGCATGCAATCATTTGGAAGGTTTTGAAGCTACAGATTGCTGGACCTCCACCCAAAGAGGCCTGGGAGGAGCTAAGAATTTTACTTCTAAGTGTTCCCGGATACTGCTGATGCTGCTGGCACAGGCACCACACACAGAGAACTACAT